>NC_056741.1:153051606-153329106 GCF_019279795.1 Protopterus annectens
CCTCCAATATATACCAACCTAAGGCAATGCGATCTAAACAAGCTAGAGACCTGCTACAACAAAATTGCCAAATTCGCCACAGGGGCATCCTACCGTAGTCACCACTGTCTCTCACTTGCTGAACTGGGCTGGCTTGAACTCCCTCACCTCCTTCAATGGTATCAACTCTCACTCACCCACAAACTAGTAAACCATCCACTAAATGTCCCATCCCTCCAGAATCTACTCCAACCCTATCGCACCACCAGACCACTAAGATCCAGCAACAAAAATCACTTGCAGATCACTAAAGCCAATAACTCTGCTGGTGAAGCACTATTCTCTTGCACAATAGCCAAGTTATGGAACTCCCTCCCACCCACAATTACCTCCGTACCATCATTCACCCACTTCAAAACTTTACTAAAAGCGCACCTAAAAACATGCTGGCTATGCCCTTGCAACTCCTACTCTAATATCACCCACCTCATCCAACCACTACCTTTCTTTCCACTCCACTAACTACCTTGATTATAGCAAGCTCAGATGCTCATAAGCTTAGTACTTATACAGCAGGAACTTCTTATTTTAACATTTGTTAATGTCTGTTATGTACTTCACAGATAAAGATTCTAGTTGTCTACTGATGTGCTATGTTCTTCATCTGTAAATATGTTGTAAGTAATTGCTATGTAAATTGTTAATCGCTATGTAATCCAATGTAACTACTGTCTGTTTATTTTAACTGTGGAGCTTTTCTCCCCGGGCCTCCACTGCAAATGGACCTACGTCCAGTCGGACACTCCCGGTCAACAAATATAAATAAATAAATAAATATACTCTGCATCCCTCCTGTCCATCCTCGTCACACCCACTGCAAATCTTAACATCTTCAACTCAGCCACGTCAAGCTCTGACTCCTGCCTTTTTGTCAGTGCCACTGGCTCCAACTCATATAACATAGCTGGTCTCACTACTCTCTTGTAGACCTTCCCTTTCATTCTTACTGGTACTCATCTGTCACAAATCACTCCTGACACTCTTCTCCACCCACTCCATCCTGCCTGTACTCTCTTCTTCACCTCTCTTCCACACTCACCATTACTCTGAACTGTTGATCCCAAGTACTTAAACTCATTCACCTTCACCACCTCTACTCCCTGCATCCTCACCATTCCTCTATCCTCCCTCTCATTCACACACATATATTCTGGCTATTCTGGCTTAGTCCTGCTGACCTTCATTCTTCTTCACTCTAGAGTATATCTCCACCTCTCCAGGGTCTCCTCCACCTGTTCTCTACTCTCACTACAGATCACAATGTCATCTGCAAACATCATAGTCCACGGGGACTCCTGTCTGATCTCGTCTATCAACCTGTCCATCACCATTGCAAATAAGAAAGGGCTCAGAGCTGATCCTTGATGTAATCCCACCTCCACCTTAAATGCATCCGTCACTCCCACCACAGACCTCACCGCTGTCACACTACCCTCGTACATATCCTGTACCACTCTTACATACTTCTCTGGCACTCCCAACTTCCTCATACAATACCACAAATCCTCTCTAGGCACCCTGTCATATGCTTTCTCTAAATCCACAAAGACACAATGCAACTCCTTCTGACCTTCTCTGTACTTCTCCATCAACACTCTCAGAGCAAACATCGCATCTGTAGTGCTCTTTCCTGGCATAAAACCATACTGCTGATCATTAATCATCACCTCCCTTCTTAACCTAGCTTCCACTACTCTTTCCCATAACTTCATGCTGTGACTGATCAGTTTAATCCCTCTGTAGTTACTACAGCTCTGCACATCACCCTTATTCCTAAAAATCAGTACCAAAACACTTTTTCTTCATTCCTCAGGCATCCTCTCACTTTCCAAGATTTCATTAAACAATCTAGTTAAAAACTCCACTGCCATTTCACCTAAACACCTCCATGCTTTCACAGGTATGTCATCTGGACCAACAGCCTTTCCGTTCCTCATCCTCTTCATAGCTATCCTTACTTCCTCCTTGCTAATCCACTGCACTTCATGATTCACTATCCGCACATCATCCAACCTTCTCTCCCTCTCATTCTTTTCATTCATCAACCCCTCAAAGTACTCTTTCCATCTGCTCAACACACTCTCCTCGCTTGTGAGTATATTTCCCTCATTATCCTTTATCACCCTTACCTGCTGCACATCTTTACTAGCTCGATCACTCTGTCTAGCCAATCGGTACAGGTCTTTTTCTCCCTCCTTAGTGTCCAACCCTTTATACAACTCTTCATATGTCTTATTCTTAGCCTTTGCCACCTCTCTCTTTGCCATGCACCTCATCTTCTTATACTCTTGTCTACTTTCTTCATCTCTTTGACAATCCCACTTCTTCTTCGCCAACCTCTTTCTCTGTATACCCCCCTGTACTTCTTCATTCCACCACCAGGTCCCCTTGTCCCCATTCCTCTTTCCAGATGTCACACCAAGCACCTTTCTAGCCATCTCTCTTACTAGCTCTGCTGTAGTTACCCCGCTATTCAGTAACTCTTCATTGCCACTCGGTGCCTGTCTTAACTCTTCCCTGAACATCACCTCACAATTACCCTTTTTTAATTTCCACCATTTGATCCTTGGTGCTGCCCTCACACCCATCCTCCTCTTCTTGATCACCAATGTCTTCCTACAAACCACCATCCTATGCTGCCTAACTACATTTTCCCCTGCCACCACTTTACAGTCTCCAATCGCCTTCAGACTGGCCCTTCTACATAAGATATAATCCACCTGTGTGCATCTTCCTCCACTCTTGTATGCCACCCTATGCTCCTCCCTCTTGTTAAAATACGTATTCATCACAGCCATCTCCATCCTTTTCACAAAATCCACTACCATCTGACCTTCTGCATTCCTTTACTTAACACCATACCTACCCATCACTTCCTCATCCCCTCTGTTCCCTTCACTAACATGCCCATTGAAATCTGCTCCAATCACCAGTCTCTCTCCCTTGGGTACAGTCATCACCACTTCATCCAACTCACTCCAAAATTTTCTTTCTCATCCATTGTACACCCAACTTGTGGAGCATATGCACTAACAACATTCATCATTACACCATCAGTTTCCAGCTTCATAAACATCACTCTATCCGACACTCTTTTCACCTCCAAAACAGCAAAGTACACTAAAAGAAACATATAAAACATTAATCCTCAGTGCAGGTGAGTGCCCCTGCTGTCATAAAACCATACAAATCCATCCTGTCTTCCTGCTGGGACTAACAAGCTATTCATCTTACACAGACAGTCTGTCTCCAACTTCATTCAAAAGTGTTAAATAATCATTTTATGAGTTAAAAAAAAGCCATTTACTTTGGCCTGCTATTTTCTTAACATGGGGTGAGAATAGAATCCACAGTCTTCTGATCTTCCAGCATCAAATATGGGTAGCGCCCTATTCAGCTCTTAACATTGTATATAATCTCTTGTATACTCTGCATCCTTTCTGTAAATGATGGTGCCATCTGAAGTGGGTCTTGTCTAAAATAGGCCCAATCCACCTACCATAGGGGAACCCCCACAATGATCCAACCAAACAGATAGTCTTCTTCACTTCAAGCATAACATATGCCAATGAATGTTTATCTAACTAACTCAGTATTGTTTTGGCAGATACAGTCTGAAGCTAGCGTGATTCACTGGAACGTATTATACCATTGCAGTATATAGTTAATTATTAATTTGTTCATCTCCTCAAGAAATTAGCTTAAAATACTATAAAACCTTCTATATATGTAATAATAAGCATAAATCAACAGTATAAAAATATGACAGAAAACAAGAAGATTCTGCAAAATTAAGGACAGCTGAAAAGCCACTGTACTTGTGTGTTGTGTCTACCTTGGATGGGGGGATACTCTGCACATTTACACTGCATAACTGCTCCTTGCCTTGCAAGTCACTACATGGGGAAGTAGGGTACAATAAGTATGTCACAATTTGAAATGTCTCTGATTGACGGTGATGGCCCTGACACATTTGTCATACTCTCAACCTCAGAGCAAGAAATCAGGACAAAGCCATAAATAAAAGTGGGACAAAGGCCCAAAAATAAGGACAATTTTAAAATATTGCTCTTACAAACTTAGAAAGTTAATAGACTAGTAGGTCTTGCATTAGTATGAATTTTCTGAAGGGCATGAAATCTGAAACTCAATGTCATTATTTTCTAACTTCAGATGTTATGTAGTCCTATCTCACCTCCATTATTACATGTGGGTTCGGAGCCGATCCTCAGCTCCGACTCGGCTGCTTAGAAAGCCTGAAAACTTCTGATTGGCTCATGGCTAATAGGTATCCCATGATGCATGCGCACATTCCCCAGATCTCGTTTGCCGCGTCTTCAGTTGGAAGCTTCTTTTGGTTGGCCGTGGCCAAGTGATTTAGTTCTTTATTTTTTAGCTTCGTGTGAAGTGCCTCTCTTATTGCTGATAGCCTTATTGTGATACCAATTGTGTCAATTTAACCGGACTTGACTTTTACTGGATTTGTCTTTTCTGCTATAAAATTTGGGCCTGTTGGCCTTTTTTGTGTGTGTTCCCATGAGTGTGTGCTTTTAGACTAAACCGTTTTACTTAGAGGTACTAGTCTGTTCCCTTTTCCTTTACACTAGGTTTGTTTAAGTTAGAGAACCTACTAAAACTTCCCTTGGTTGTTTGTTGTGAGAAGTAGGGCTAGATCTGTTTAAGTTAGAGGATCTAGTTCCTCTCTTGTTGAGTGAGTGTGTTGTTTTTTCTCTTCTATCGCCTATATTGAGACTGCCATTATGTTGAAAGAACATAAAGAGCATAAACAGTCAGGATTTAAAAAGTCTACCAAATGCTCTCAAAAATGTCCATCACTGATGGACATAGTGTCTGTGTGCACTGTTTAGGGGCCATACATCTTCAAGAGACTTGTCTCTTTTGCCATTCCTTCAGTCCTAGAGTGCTCCGGGAATAGAAGAATAAGTTGATTCTAAAAGGCTTGTTAAAACCTTCTTTTGAGGAAGATCTAGCCAGTTCATCCTCCTCTGCTAGATTGCATTCTTCTACTAAAGATAAGGCCTTCTCCAGCCTCAGCTTCTGTCTCTGAACCTCCACAGAAGTTTACTAAATCGGAGTTGGCCTCTGTATCTTTGGCTCCACTGTCCTCGGAGCTGATCAAGATCCTGGACACGGACATTGCAGTATTGGCACCTAGTGCTTCAGTGCCGATCACTAGCACTCCTCTTCGGAGCCAGTCTACAGACATTCCACTGGTCTCCCCTACTTTAAAATCCCCCATATTGCAGACAGCGAGGTCTCCAACACTGTCCTCCAGATCCTCCAGTAGCTTTTCTGAAGAAGACATCGAGAGAGTAGTGCTGAGACTCCTTAAGTCATCGGCCTTGCCAAAATTTTTATCGGCTCTGACCACTTCTGTCTCGGTGCTGACTCCTGTTACCAACCCTGCTCTTTTTCCTCCTCCAACCCAGATTGGGCCTTTGGAGCCGATGCTGTCGGTACCGACTATAGTGGTGTCCCCGGCTCCAGCACCCCGGGTGGTTGTCTCGGAGCTGAGCTCTGCTCTGAAAATGTTGGCGCCGTCCGAAGTGTCTAGGGTCCAAAGCTCTTCGGTCAGGCCCGAGGGAGACACTTGGAACCAAACCTCTTCGGTGCCGAGTCTTCCTCTTGGTGCGTCGGCCTGAGTGAGCTCGGACCCTACATCGTTCTCGGAGCCGATTCCTTTCGAGCCATCAGCACCTATGCCCTCCTCGGAGCCGGGGCATCGTTCAGAGCTGGAGGAATCGTTTTTTGTGAAGATGAGAAGCATGTTGGATAGCTCATCTGTACCACGTAGGAGTACTGATGCTATACTCCCTCAAGCACCGACTACGGTCTCCGCATCCTCTCTCCCCCAGGATGGTAGAGACTCACAGCCTCAGGACCCCCGTTTGGGTGGTCCCCAATCTTCTGAGACCTCCTCAGAAGATCCCACTGAGGAGCCCCCTCAGAAGAGATCATGTAAGAGGAAGCATGTAGACTCCCCTGATGAGTCTGTCACATCAAACACTGACCTCAATGAGTCGGCGGGGTCCCCTAAGTTGTCCTCTGAAGATGTCTCCTTTGCAGACATTTTGAAGATCCTCAGGCAGAGAGGCGGTTGGCCCACCATTATCCCTTCTGATGAGGATTTTGGGTCTCAACCCTCAGCTTCATGGGTGTCTCCTCCATTTGATGAATTACTAGATCTCGTGAGTCAGAAAGCATGGCAGACTCCTGATGCCATGGAACTGGTCCCCAGGAGGCCGAATAAATTTTTCTCCACCCCTAAGGACAAAGAGTTATTATCTAAGGGTTTACCTGTTGATGCCATGGTGGTGGCAGCAGCCACTAAGAAGGAGCTAGCAGAGACTTCTTCTTCTATCCAGCCACCTAATAAGGAATCCCAAATGATGGATAGGTACGGGAAGCATATCTTCTCTTCAGCAGCTTTTACACATCGATCGCTGAACTATCTATCACATTTTACGAGACTTCAGAGAGATCTCCTAAAGGAGTTAGGAGATACTCTTCAGGATACCTCGATTGAAGCAGTCCCATCTACAGTGTCAGCTCAGTTGGCTACCCTCACATCTATTGTAAACTCCTCCATGCAGCTGATCTCATATGCAGCTGATGGTGCGAGTAGGGCGACGGGTTCAGGAGTCTCATTAAGGAGACATTCCTGGATGCGTCTATGCAACTTTGCTGAGCCTTTCAAGTCTACATTCACCAATGCTCCCATGGTCTTTTTGGACCCAAGGTGAAAGATACCCTCACCAGGTGTGAGCAGGAAGGAAAGACTCTCTCTGCCATGGGAGTCCGTTTTACCATTCCTTCTAGACCTTACCCTAAAGGTCAGAAGAGCAGCAAAATGTGGTTCAAGAAATCACAGAGACCTTTCCAGGACACACAAGGTGATTCCTCCTTCAGAGGCAGGGGAGGAGGACATAATGGTAGATGGCACCTTAGAGGCAGGGGAGGTCCACAAAATCAGGGAAGTCGCGATTCCTTTCGTGACCGTCCCTATCAGCATTCCTGATGTGAAACCTGACTGTGCATCTCTGGAGCCGGTCGGCGGTCACCTGTCCTTGTACCCAGAAGCCTGGCTAAATCTCACTCAAGACAAGTGGGTACAAGACATTATTACTAGAGGTTACTCTATACCCTTTTCCCTTCCATCACGCCCTTCCAAAAGGATCCCAGATGTACCACCCAATCACAGGGATCAAACGGCTATAGAGATAGAAAAGCTGCTATTAAAAAGATTCATCCAAAAGGTCTCAACAGACCAGACAGGATTCAGAACATACACCAGGTTCTTTTTAGTTCCAAAAAGAGCAGGGGACTGGAGATCCATCCTAGACCTCAGCAGGTTAAACGAGCATGTAAAGAAGTCCAAGTTCCAAATTGTCACTCTACAATCCATACTCCCTTTGTTTAGGAGAGACAGCTGGATGTGCTCAATGGATCTCCAGGATGCCTATTACCACATAATGATGGACAAAGCATCAAGGAGCTACCAACACTTCTGGCTGGGAGCCAATCATTACCAGTTTTGGACGCTGCCCTTTGGTCTCACCACAGCACCCCAGGTTTTCACCAAGTGCATGGCAGTAGTCACCAGCTCATTTGCGGCATCAGGGAATACAAGTCTTTCCATACCTGGACGAGTGGCTCCTGACCGCCACCACCAGGCATCGCCTAATTTAATCGAGAGAGTCCACAGTCAAGCTCTGTTCCCAGTTGGGAATCTCGATAAACTGGGAAAAATCCTCTATTTTGCCCACACAGTCTATAATGTTTATAGGAGCAAACACAGACACGGTCGATATGACAGCCAGACTACCTATAGACAGAATACAGAATCTTGTGCAACAAATTTACAGGATACTTCCCCTTCGAAGAGTCAAAGCGAAGGTGGTGTTGCAGCTTCTCGGAACTATGGCATCAACCATAACCTTGGTACCTTTATCAAGACAACATATGAGAATACTCCAATGGCTCCTGTCATCCCAGTGGTCATTTCAGCAGTTGTCTCTACATCATCAGATCCTGATTACAGACTCTTGCAAAAAGGACCTACACTGGTGGATTCAACCAGGTCATCTTACCACAGGGACTCCCTTTGTACCGCACCAACCCGTTGCCACTGTGACCACGGATGCCTCTCAGGGTGGGGGGGCATTATCTTGGCAGGACTGTCCAAGGCACATGGCAAGAGCAGGAGGCCCATCTGCATATCAATGTCCTAGAGATGAGGGCGGTGCTTCTAGCATTGCAAGCACTTCACAACTTTCTCCCTCTAGGGACAATAGCTATCCAGACTGACAACATGTCGGTTGTCTGGTATCTAAACAAACAAGGGGGGACCAAATCATACCCCTTATGTTGAGAGGCCATGCGAGTTTGGAATTGGGTGATTTCTTCCCAATGCTTTCTCATTGCAACACACATTCTGGGGACTTCCAATGTGATAGCGGACAAGCTAAGCAGGGCAATATTGTTACCTCACGAATGGTCCTTGAACCAGAAAATAGCCAGTATGATCTTTCACAAGTGGGGACAACCCTGCTGCGACCACTTTGCCAGTCCCATCAACACCAAATGCAGCACCTTCTTCTCTCTCATCCCCCCTCCGGGAGAGTCTCCAAGAGATGCACTAGTCCACGATTGGCCCCCGGGACTCCTTTATGCTTTTCCTCCGTTTCCACTCATCCCCAAGGCCATACAGAAAACAATGCTGTTGGGAAGCAAGATGATCCTCATTATTCCTTACTGGTCTCATCAGATTTGGTTCCCTTTTCTTGGGGCTCACCTGTTGGACTGCCCATGGACTCTAGACCCAGTGCCAGACCTCCTGACACACATGACAGGTTCTCTTCACCCCAGTCTCCACACTTTCAAACTGACAGCATGGCTGCTCCAGTTCCATCACTAGTCAGGCTTCATGATTTGTCTCCCAGCTGTAACTCATATTATTACCTCTTCTCACAAGCCTTTGATCAGAAAATTGTATCATAGTAAATGGAAGAGATTTTCCATATGGGCATGAAATAGAGAAGTTGATCCCTTTACAGCTCCCATTACTATTGTTCGAGAGTTTCTTTCAGAACTCTTTCACCAAGGTTCAGCGGCTGCTACACTCCGAGTTCAACTAGCAGCAATATCTAATTTTCATGTGGGGATTAATGATTCCAGTCTTATGTCTCACAAACTGTGCAAATCCTTTCTTAAGGGTTCCATGATGTTAAGACCTCCTGTGCAAGACCCCATTCCTCCTTGGGACCTGAATCTAGTTCTGTCTAGACTTACTCTGCCACCCTTTTAACCAGCCCATAGTTGTCAGTTGATATTTTTGTCTTGAGAGACTCTTTTTCTGATAGCAATAACCTCAGCCAGGTGAGTTTCTGAATTACAGGCTCTGTCTGTTAAACCTCCATATTTAATTTTTCACAAAGATAGGGTCTCTCTCCGGACCAATCCTTCTTTTATTCCTAAAGTCTGTTCTCAGTTTCACTTAAACCAAACAATTGAATTACCAGTGTTCTTCCCTAATCACTCCAATAAAGCAGAGTATACATTCCACCAACTGGATGTGCACAGGCAACTATGTTTCTATATCCACCGGACCAAAGAATTTAGAAAATCAGAACAGCTGTTTATTTTGTTTGCTGAGGAGAGAATGGGCTTGCCAGTTTCCAAGGTTACACTTTTGAACTGGATCTCTAGTTGTATTTCCTTTATTTACAGTTCTCAGGGAAAGGAGTTACCCTTTAAAGTTAAAGCGCATTCCACCAGGTCCTTCTCTACTTCTGCTGCTTTACAAGCCTGGACACCTATTGATAGTATTTGTGCAGCAGCAACATGGGCTACCCCTCATACCTTCATTTCCCATTATAAATTGGATTTAACTTCCGGGATAGAGCTTCGTTTGGTTCCACGGTATTCAGGAGTATCTTCCAGTGAGCCACCCATTCAAGATGCTAGGGATGCTGTCCCACATGTAATAATGGAGGCGAGATAGGACTGCATAACATAAAGAAGTTATGTACTCACTATAACGTTCCATGTATGTAGTCCATCTCGCCGAACATTATTATAAACATAAAGAAGTTATGTACTCACTATAACGTTCCATGTATGTAGTCCATCTCGCCGAACATTATTATAAACATAAAGAAGTTATGTACTCACTATAACGTTCCATGTATGTAGTCCATCTCACCGAACATTATTACCAACCCACCCACCAGCCCCCTTCCTGGAGGATCTGAAAACAGTTTTTCCTTTTCTAAAGTGGTTTTTGCCACAAGGGCGCCTTTTATTACAGCTTATTCTTTCGGACCTTTGTCCTTTTTCCTGTCTTATTCTGGTAGACTAGTAGCAAACAAGATCTGGGGAATGTGCGCATGCATCATGGGATACCTATTAGCCATGAGCCAGTCAGAAGTTTTCAGGCTTTCTAAGCGGCAGAGTCAGAGCCGAGGATCGTCTCCGAACCCACATATAATAATGGAAATTATTAATGGAAATTAATGGAAACTAGGAAATGTAATTAGTAATCCATTTTACAAAGAAGCTATGCAAATGCACTTAAGAGAATGCAATTTATAGAAAATATTGGAATACTTAATCAAAAGGAAATAATGATAAACAGTGAATAAAGTAGAAGTCTTCTTCTTTGTCAGACCCTAGAATTCAATAACAACTGAATGTGTTACTGTGGAAAAGACTAAATAATTTACAAAGACAGATAGATAGATCATCTTGCCCTGTGTTAGAATAGTAAAAATAAGAAAAAGTCCAGACCTCTTAAGGTAGAAAAAGATGACAAATAAAAACTGAACTTGTGAATCTTCTTCTTTTGGCTTTTCCCAGTTAGGGGTTGCCACAGCGGATCACCTGTCCGCTCATGATTGGCAGTGGAGTTTTACAGTGTCAAGTTGCCAGCCCGGCGCCCAACCTTCCACAGAAGGCACACACACACATGCACTCACACCTAGGGCCAATTTAGATTGTCCAATCCACCTGCAGCATGTCTTTGGGATGTGGGAAGAAACCGGAGTACCCGGAGGAAACCCAAGCGACCATAGGGAGGACATGCAGACTCCGCACAGAAGGCACCCCAGCCGAGGATCGAACCGGAGAACCTCTTGCTGTGAGGTGGCAATGCTAACCAGTGCACCACCGTGACCACCCTAAAAACTGAACTTGTGAATAATTATATGAAAAGTCCCCTATCAGGAGTGTGAGACCCTTAATTAGTACTCTCACAATTACGAAAAATAAAATGGGATCACAAAAACAATGCAGTGAATCCCACCGCTTATGGTAATGTAATTAAAATTTTTTGCAAGGGTCTTAGCTCCCTGCACTTCTTAAAATACGTGCCTGTTTCCCTACACTCATTCTTATTGGCTTCCAGTGCACCCAACATCTTTGGCTATGTCTGCACAACCCTGCTAAATATATACACAACAAACACTGATGTACATTTAACTTAGAGAGGGGGATATGCTAAAGCTTTATTGACTCAGAGTTAATACATACTCCCTTAACCTAAAAATGAAGGCAGTTGAAACTGCATCTGAATAAACACCTAAAAACTAACTTTTTTGTATCCTCCTTCTCAGTCACTAACCTACTGCTATAACTTAAATTTCTTCCTTCCTTTTGAACCGCTCATCAAGTCAAACAAGGTGCACTGCTTTGCTGTCAGTCTCAGACTCTGTCACTGTCCGATCGAAGTTATGAACTCCATCCAAACCAAAGTACTTGCAGTCTGCTGCTGTTTCTCGCTCTCTTTTTCCAGTACTCAAAGTGAGGGAAGAGAGCAAGAACCAGTCAGTAGCCATCCAGCCATCCACGTCATGTATGACTGCAAACGTGGCAGTCCAATCCCCTTCCACTTTACTGCGGTTACAAACTGCATAGACTTATGGGCATCTGTACACTGATGCCTTTCTTCTTAATCTGGACTGCTTTTACAGCAGTCCGGATTTACAGAAACTAGTTTATTTTTTTTTTTAAACCAGGAACTTGCCGAGCATGTGCAGTTCGAGTTCTGGGACTTTAACAGTGAGTCGGTCAGTTGGACTCACAGCTAAGAAAGCAGCCACTATACAATAGTATACTAATTACTAATTATTTTATTTTTTAAAATGTTTTCTTTTTCTTTCTTTTTACAGCTGGGGGGGCTGCAGCCCTGCAGTCTAATGGCACAAGCTGCCACTGATGTAGAAGATTCTGTAGGAATAACTGTACTAATTGGTTCGCTGACAGAGTAGCTGATGCATAGAACAGACTACCAAATTACTTTAAAGCAAGTACTAGTTTGGGTATTTTTAAATTAAGCCTGGACACTTATGAGAACAAGTGTTTTGGTATATTGGCAAGCTAGAAGGGCATTAATGCCCGTGCTTGAAATATTTGTATGTATGGCACTGGCATACAGACATCTCTTAAGGAATTTAGTGGTGGCTGGTTCATTTGTACTTTGGTTTTGGTTGAGATTTGCAGAGACATATTTTACAACCAAATCTAGTATGAAACCAACTGAAGCAACTATAAAAAATATTCTTCTCTAGGACCTTCAGACATGTTAAAAACAAATATTACTGTCAGCAGTATCAGAAAAAAAGTTTTCATTTCTCGAAGCTTAGGAGGTATATAAAGTAGATATTTTGGCTATCACTGAATTCTGGTTTAAACCTAAGCACTTGATACTTTATAACATGCTGAACAAAATGCCAGGCCTTTTAGAGTCAGAGGCCAGGTAACAGGATGGGAAGTGGTGCCATAATGTTGGCAAAAAGACCTTTAAATGTCACTTTTTGCACATGCCCTTTGAATTTAAATAACCATAAGGCCCTTAATCTCCTTATTAGTGCCAGACATCCTCTCTTTAATTCACTAATATATCCACTTTCTTTAAAATGTTACATCTGTACCCAAAATGTACTTCTGATGGGTGTCATACTTACGTACAATACACTAGTGATTATTTTTCTAATATGCAGTCACTAATGTGCAATTGTGAGATATTCATTTTGGAGATCAAGAATGTGATATCCCAGGGATGTTTCTTTTTCAGCAGGTACAGCAGTCTCAGAGCTGGTATATGTATGTAGTCTTAGAGTTAATATATATAAGTAATAAAGGTGTGAACTATAGCCCTTAAAGTCTGGAGCACAGGGTACCACCACCCCCTGTAAAACTGTTTTTATTTTATTATTTCTTTTAGGTTGCTCAAATATGCCTTTGTTTTAAACCACAGCACTCTTCCATGATCAAAGTTTTGACAGTCAGTTATAAAAAAGCCACGATTTAGTCATGGACCCAGTACTTAAAGTTAACAAACTGTCATTGGGATGACAGGCCTTAGCAATTCTCAGTAGATTCACTCAGTGATTTCTCTCCCTACCCAGTAAACCAATGAACTAAACAAAATCAGTACTGACCTAGTCACACCTCCACAGACTGAATTTGCAACAATCAGTATGAGAGATGTCACCCAGTAAGAGTGCACACTTCCATTTTCACTGGCCACTGTTTTGCCCACTGTCTTCTTGGCTAAAACCTGTGAACTGCAAGGAAGGATAACTGAATGTAGGTCTTTCAGGACAATTAAATATATAGTTCATTCAAAGTTCAGCAACAAAATCTCAGGACAATTAAATATATAGTTCATTCAAAGTTCAGCAACAAAATCAGCTGTGGAACATTCTACCTCAGAAACTGGGCAAAGGTGGCTTAAAGAAAACAATTGCAATGTGGTTTTAAAATAGTTAGAATACTTATTTGACAATGAATGTTTACCAAATTAATCAAAACAGAGCAATGGATCCTCAACACCATGGCTCTTCCTTGAAATTTGCAATGTCTCTGTAAGATGGAAGATGTATAAGGTTAGTAACTTCCAGAAAAGCTTAGGTTGTACTGGCTTATGGTACAACAGTTAGCTTTTTTGTTTTCTTGTGAGAAATCAGCATGTCCTTCTTGCAACCTTCTTGTTTTTTGCCAGATATATCAATTTCCACCCATATATCAAAAATGTGCCAGTGGGTAAACTCTAAATTCCCTGTAGATGTGTATGTGTGTGTGTGTGTGTGTGTGTGTGTGTGTGTGTGTGTGTGTGTGTGTGTGTGTGTGTGTGTGTGCGTGTGTGTGTGTGTGTGTGTGTGTGTGTGTGTGCGTGCGTGTGCGTGTGTTAGCATGTATGCATCCTGCAATGTGCTGGCATTTCATCCAGGACTAGTTCTCTGCCTTATACCTGATGAGTACTGACATAGGCTCCAGGGCTGCAAGGCTCCAGCTTCCTCTCAGTCCTGAACAGGATAAAGTTGGTATCAGACAATAAGTTAATGAATGTTTCATCAGGGACCATTGCAAACAAATGGGCAACAAGGCAAATGCATCTTTCTTAATGATGACAACTTGCCTTAGTGAGAAACGTTAAAAAAAGACTGGAAAGGGATATACAATCAGGCTGGTAAATGGAAACAGCAGATAAATCCCACTTTAGACATCAGTTGGCACTAAGCTGTTAATCTTAACACTGTGGCTGATCATTTTACAAAATGAGCTCTGTATATATTGTGAATAGTACACCCCCAATCAATACTCATATTTTTGTTTTATTTACTGACTAGGTAAGCCTATTGGGCATGACTGTCTATTTTCAGGAGTGACCCAGGAACACTGTTAAATGACTTGCTCAGCGTCATGCAGCAGATAAATGGACTGAAACCCTGGATCACAGGAAGCAGTTCATTAATAGCTCATAGCTTTAATCCTCTGCACTAACTCCTAATAATATATTTGGATAATGTGTGGACTTGTGTTTCACCAGGGTGTTAATCCCCATAATGAGAAACTGACTGGGAAATACCAGGTATGACTTATCTGAGCCTCATTACCTTTGCTCTAATTTTGTTCCAAGTATTCATTTATTGCCATGCCTTTACAATAAATGCATCATTAACCTCTCACTGGATGTGGCATTTTTCCCAAGCTTTGGAAATTTGTATATATCATACCATAGTGAAATCAGACAAATAACAGGGTGGAATAGCTCATCCCAATTTTATACACCCACCATGGAGAAAGTTTAATGCAACACATTGGGAAGAAAAACACTTGACAGTTATTGTCTCCTGAGCAAACAACAAAATGAATTCCTGCAAAGCTCTATTATCTCTTACGGAATCAGTCATAATAGCCATCATAGTTCTCAACTGTCCAGATTTTCGTAGAATGTCCAGATTTTTGCCTCATATTTTTTGTCAATTCCTCATAAAATCTGTGATTTTCTGTCAAATCACTGAGGACTGAAGTCATTAAATAATGACATACATTTGAGTTTCAGGGTTCATACCCTTCAGAAAATGCATGTTGTTGTTGTCTTTCGTCTTTTCCCGGTTAGGGGTCACCACAGCGCAACTCCGGTCCACTAATGATTGGCAGTAGATTATGATGAACGCCAAGGTGCCAACTCGACATTCAACCTTCAACGAATGCACGCCCATTTATGTATGTCTTTCGATTGCCCAGCCAACCGCGGAGAGGACATGCAGACCACACAGAAGGCACTCCCTGCACTCCAGCCGAGAATCGAACGGGAGAAACTCTTGCTGCGAGGCAACAACGCTACCGCTGCACCACCGTGGATTATACCCTTCAGAAAATGCATGTTAACACAAATTCTGCTATTCTAGCAACTTTCTAAGTTAAAAAGACTAATATTTAGTTTTTGTCCCAATTTTGGGTCCCTCTCACCGCATTATTTTAGGCTTTGTCTAGATTTCTTGTGCTAAGAAGTTGAGAGGCACAATGGCCATGAAAAATGGTCAGTTGTTAGGACAACTTCTCAGATTACTCCTTAGCTTAACCAAAGCATTTGATACAGCAGAACATCATGGTTTCAGCGTTACTGATGTACGGTCTGTTAAAACACTAATCTGAATAGTTTTCTTTTTTCTTCCAGATTAAAACACTAATCTGAATGGTTTTCTGGTTACTTCCAGACTAGATATCTTTATGTCCTATGACACTGCATTCAATCTTTCCTGCAACCATTTAAACAAAGGTTGTGCAAAGATCACTATAGGATATGTATTTTGGGGTTCCTAAACTCATTGCAGTCAGTTTCAGCAAAGTTTGTTACATTTGTTGCACAGAATATATGATGCTATGGCAGGCCAAGGGTCACAGCAGTATTGTTTATTCTGTCCTTATTCGTTACACTTTTATCATGAACCGGAAAATCTGAGCTTGAAAGCCAATTTATGGGGAAAATATATACTGTTAGGAGATCAGAAAATTCTAGCAATGGTGAAAGACACTAGTGAATCCTCAGGCCTAGCAGTATACATATAAATTGGGGTTAAGGTGTTCACGTACCTGGGAATGTAGCTAGTCCCATCCCTTATTTTCTCATTTACAAATATGTTTCCAAAGTCCAGGATTTTCTAGCAACTGGAGTTAAAATCGTTTGTATGATACAGTGAATGCTAGAGAGACTTTGCCCAAAGTGGTAGCCTCCTCATCTCTGGAATTTGTAGTTCTTGTTATACCTGAATATTCTAGAAAGCCAACTAATAACCTTCAGACAGCTCAGAACAAAATATGTATGTTCATTTTGAGTGCATCATGGAGCGAAACTCGGTACCTCGCAAAGTCAAATGTAAAGTGGCTTTTTCAATCTCATACAAAATTGTTTATGTGCACATTCATTTGCAAAGTAATATATTGAAATCAATGCAGGTTACTGCATACAATTATAACAGAAAAGGCTTTCAACAGATTACTCAAATCAAATAGTTCTCAATTCACTGAAGCTCTGGGACATCAATATTTGTACTAGTGACATGGAATATGCTTAGGTACTGTTAAATAACTTCTGATGGCACACCAGCTGTCTGAATCCATATCATGTAAGTCTGTGGAGCCATAAGCAGATGGTAGGGTTTTGATTTTATGCATATCTATTTATTTTTTTATTTTTTCATAGGTAAATGTTAGACTAACTGCTTTTAAAGGTCATTTTAAGCCTATCCAATAACCTAAGGTCAGGATCAAACATTGTACCTTGTGTCTATGAGATGAAGCCCTTAACCTTTATGCCAAACCCACCCAAAGGTATGAATTTTTGTACTTCATTATTATTTTTAAGATACTCTATGGCAACTTTTTTTGTTGTTTGTTTGTTTTATAGATAGGCATGAGTGAAAAGGGGTCCAGGTGGTCCATTTCATTTACCTGGTTACAAAGGAAGCATAAAATATAAATGAGCAATAAATCAAATCTGAGCAATACTCTGAAAGTCTGTTTGAAAAGACTATTAATTACATTGGAATACTCAACAGAGACAAACATTATCTTAGAAAAGAATCACAAATACAAATGGCAAAGACTTGTTTCTCCAAAGCTGCTACTCATTTCCATAGTATTTACAAACCTTCAGGTGATATCTCCAAGAGCAAAGCTGTATTACGTAGATTATCAGCCTTCACTAAATGTACAAAATGGCATGAACACCACTGCAGTGCATGAGAATACTAAACTGGACATAATTGCAGGTTCGGATTAAACTTCGTTAGACAGACAGAGTCCTGAATACAACCCAGATGACCCAGGATTAATTAGAGTCCCACCACTGCAGAAGCCAAGTAAAGGTAAAAGAGCAATGTAGGGCCAAGCCTGCTCACTTTTGTCATGATGGGATGAGAGCGCTGCACACTTGGAAACAAATGTTTTGAAAAACTCCATGGAGTTAACTGGAGAGACAATGAAGGTGTTTATCTTAAGGTGGGGCTTGTATGGTCTTCTGGTCTTATGCCATTAATAGATGCATGTAACAATCCCATGGCAATGTCTAACTCAACCCCAAAGACATCACTAGGCATGTGCAAGGAAGCATGTTAGGATTAAGTAAAAAAAAAAAATGTCTCACTCATATGACACCACCACTACAGAAAGAATATGTTGTAGGATTCTTGCCCCCTGGGGGAAATAAGTGGGTTAACAGGGTGGACAGGGGAGGCTTGATATTTGGTGATACGGAGCCAAAAAAGGAAGAATAAAAAATGAAGATTTAGGCATCTAATGTTTGCAGAAGTGTACTTATCTGCATTCTGAGGACAATAACTGCACCCCTCAGAATACTCGGTCTGCAAGTATAGAGGGTGTATATGCTAAGTCTGAGGTTGTGGTACTCCTTAGTATTTTTCATACTCAAAGGTACAGTTACTACATGCAAGTAGCAAAGGTTTGGAGGCACAACCCTCACATTGAGGGTGCTGGGTCAAATCTCCTCTCCCCCGTAGAGATGTCTAAAAAAAATGATAGTGAGTTTCAACATTTGCTGTAGTCCGGTTTATATTTCAGAGCTGTGAGACTCATAACTTTGGGTCTTGCACTTTTGACAGAGAGCCTTAACACACATAGAATTACAAAACAGCAATTTCCTCTGTCATCAGTGTTCCTAGCTGGTACAAGGTTGGCCATGAACTCAGACCTGCCAACATTTCCTTGTCAGCAGGGTACTTGGTTATTCCCTGTCACACTTCTGGAATATTCTTCCACATTATTATATAGAAGAACACAGAAAAGATACTTGCAGAGCCTTGGCAGGGCTAAGGTTTGTCCAGATGGACTATGGATATGTGAAGTTACAAAGACTATTATAATGCATACATGTTATACTGAAAAGGAGGAGAAAATGTCCCTGTCCAGTCTACCTGTAATTTGCAGTTTGCAGTTGGTAGTTGCTGTATTTCCTCTTTCCACATCCCCATTAAATAATTTGCCTCATGTCCTCTATAGTTTTATTGAAGTTGGGAGGTCACCAGCCATTTATGTTCTCAACTTCACACATCTACCACTCTTTGTAAAGCAGAATATTCTCAGGTCTAGTTTAGAGTTTGCTCATTGCACCTGTAATTGATGTCTACTCTGTCCACCTCTGTGCATCCCCTGAAATTCCACCATTTTAGAGGTCTACTTAAGGATCCTAAAGACCCATGTTATGTTTCCCTTGTCCACCCTTGTTTTTTGTTAGGGCGGCCATGGTGGTGCAGCGGTTAGCATTGCTGCCTCACAGCAAGAGGTTCTCTGGTTCGATTCTCGGCTGGGGTACCTACTGTGCGGAGTCTGCATGTCCCCCCTGTGGTCGCGTGAGTTTCCTCCGGGTGCTCTGGTTTCCTCCCACTTCCCAAAGACATGCTGTATGTGGATTGGACACTCTAAATTGGCCCTAGGTGTGAGTGTGTGCATGTGTGTGCCTTCTGTAGAAGGTTGGGTGCCAGGCTGGCAACTCGACACTGTAAAACTCCATTGCCAATCATGAGTGGACAGGTGATCCGCTGTGGTGACCCCTAACCGGGAAAAGCCGAAAGAAGAAGAAGAAGACCCTTGTTTTTGTTGTGAAGAACCAATTTACTTTAGCCTTTCCCTGTGGTCTAGTCCTTTCATCATATTAATTACACTTGTTACCTCCTCCTTTCCTCCTGTCAGCAGTGTTTCATCTGTTTCCCTTAGAGACTGAAGAAATTCATTCAGTACTCCATCTGAGAACAGACCATTGCCTAGCAGAATGGAGGATGACCTCCTCATCTTTGGAAGGCCTCACTCTTAGGATACATCTGAGCATCTAGTTGGCCTTTGCTGGATGTCTTTCAATCAATATCTTATGATTTAGCTGCGTGTTTCAATAAAGTCAAATAACAGCTAAACCAGCAAAACTAATGAGAAACTTTCCATGAAAATAAATATGTGAAATGTGATGATGTAAGGTATTTCCAGGTACCCCAGAAGTAGTAGGGCAGTGGATGTGTAACATATACCAGCACAGCTAGCTAGAATTTTGTAAAGAAGTATATGTCATTTGTATATCAAACGGATTTGTACAGATGCTTGTGTTGAAAAATGTATTTGCAAAGCTGCTTGTGTTAAAAAAATGTACCAACAGTGTGCCCTGCTGGACAGAAAAAGAAATATACATGTATTATTGTAACTGTTTAAATGTATATGTTTTAACAATGGATACTGGAAGAGAAGAGGTTAATCTCAAACTTTGAAAATAGTTTGAAATTAAATTACCTAGCTTACACCATAAAGATTGTATCTTACAGTTCTCAATGGAGCCAGAGACAAAAAAGCTGTACTTTGAAGCTTCCTGCATTGTCATTGGGGTGAACTAATTGCTACTCTGGAAGGGTGGAGGCTTGAAATTACTTTATGACTTCCAGGAGCTGCAGCAGATCTTAGCAAGGCTCTGTGTGTATGCGTGTATTATTGACACGTGTGCTAAATCTTGAAAGCTTCTATCCAAGGGGGAAGCATGGGAATCAGAAGTCAGATGACTAGATGTATGGGATGTCATTCTGTAATCCATCACTAAAAATAACGTTTAATACTAGGTGAGACTGAAGTCTCAGAGCACCCTGTTTTTGTAATCTGACAAAGAAGGATCTCTCACCTACTTCATCTTGCCTTGCTCTAGTAAGTAACCAAGGAATAATATTTAGATCAGTCAGGAAAATATAGTGAGATTAAGTATCGTTCTTCTGTAACTGTGTGAACCTGTCCACCTGTGTTATTTTTATTATTTCCTGTGAATGAAACTCTGGTGTTTGCTGTAAATAGATATTTAGTATTTTCATGTTCTTTTATTATTTATTATTAAATATATTTAAACTTTCATTGTGGCTGGTCCTTTAGGGAATATTTTAACCTTTAAGTGCTTATATTTATTTGGTGACAGTCTGGGCATCCTGAAAACCTTGTTGTTTGGTCAAACTACCATTTGTATTAAAATTGATATTCATTTTACTCAGTATAATTGGGTAGCCTTGTAAGAACCTTGGAGTAGCTGGCTTTGGAGTGTCTGGTGGTGGTGTAACTTCCTTATAGTCTGGAAAGAAGAGTACATAGCTAGTAAATCTGTGCCAGCCTTTCTCAGGTGTGTGTGTGTGTGTGTGTGTGTGTGTGTGTGTGTGTGTGTGTGTGTGTGTGTGTGTGTGTGTGTGTGTGTGTGAAAAATCAAATCTCAAAGAGTGTGTGTGTGTCAGCTGCTCGGAGCAGGGGCATGAAGTATTGGTTTCACATAGAGTTTGATGGAGAACATGGCTTGGACACTCAGCTGAGGTCTCAACTCTATATCTGTGCCAATGGGGAGTCCTACCGGGGACCGGGAGGGAGATAGAGAGAGAGAGAGAAACCCAGACTGAATGTGTTCCTTGTGTGCTCTTAAAGGAAAATGTGCTTGATGAAGAGAGCTGCATTTGGAAATACTGGGTATATCCATTTTTGTTCCAAGTGAGCATCTCTCTCCAGTTTCAGTGGTGAGGATTGAGGCTCTTTGATTACTGGCCCAGAGTTGGACGTCACATGAAACATAAACTATTAAAACAAATTGTACCTCAGGAAAAATAATTTATTTGCACAAAACAGTATGTCTTCAACATTCAGTTAAAATGGTGGACCATACTTACAGAACACTGCTTCGTTCATTTATTCATATATTGCTCTTTAACTTCCTTGCTTTTAAAAAAAAGATTTTAAACTGACAGTTTCACTTAAACCTGACACTCATCTAAAATATTCTGTCAGAGACTTCTCCTTGTTCTAAACAATTTACCAAGCCCACTCCTATAGACAAATAAACCTTTTACAAAAACTGAAAAGAAAATAATGTTCCAAATTAAATAATACATGCTTATACAAAACATTTCTCTCATATATGTATCTTATGTCTCTTTCATGTACTTTGGTTATAGTATTTTCCTGTTGTATTCACAATTAGAAAGAATCTTGTTGACTGCAGGTAACCACTTTAACCACAAAGATGCTATTGTATTCAGCATAAAGCTTGAAATCAGTATTTAATATTAACATATTCATGTTAAACAATGAAGAAAGAAGTGTGAAAAATGTTTACTGTTGTATGTCAAAAAGATCACAGTAATGCAGCCCCTTAAACTAAGCAGTTCTCCTGGAAGGGACATGTAGTGAAGCAGGCTCAACATGTTTGAATGAAAGCACATGAAGCAAAACATGCTGTAGACAAGCTTTATGTGGAGCAGGAAGATGGCATGACCAGCAAGAAAAGCAGCAAAAGAAAGTGATGGGTCAGTCCACATTACTTATAGACATACTGATTATATCAGGTACTATCATTTACAGGTTCACAGATAAATTCTAGACAATCATCTTAAGCTGAGCATCCAGCACAAGATAAACTAGGTACCTGCCTAGGGTCCAGTGCTGGCTGACAGGCCTGGTTATCAGCACTAATTAAATAGAAGTTTGAATTCCTGCTGGGCTACTTATAGTTAAAAAAGCCTGAAGTACTTTTACATGCTCTTACAAAGACATCAATCCGACTGACTTCCTGCTTTACTAGATCCAATCTCATTGGCTCTGTATCCCTGCCCAGCTACTCTTTCATTGGCAAATGTTTTGAGCTGGGATGCAGAGTAAATGGGCATGTGAGGTTGATCTATGGAATGCTGTCTCAAGCAATACAGGATTCAAGTTTCTTTATGAGGGACATGTGTTTGCAGGACCAAGGAGAGCTTTAAATGGAGGTTCACCTAAACCTGAAGCATTTTTATTTTCTGCAGTGTGTGTGTGTGTGTGTGTGTGTGTGTGTGTGTGTGTGTGTGTGTGTGTGTGTGTGCGTGTGCGTGTGCGTGTGTGCGTGTGTGTGTGTGTGTGTGTGTGTGTGTGAAAAATCACCCAGTTAGGGGACACTCTCTAACTAAGAGACTTGCACATAGTCATACCCTGTACCTTAGGTACAAGAGGCAAAACGCTTAATCTTCTACACCGACTGATAGAACTCCATTCCCTATTTTTTCCTTTTGGTAAATCATTGAGGACCATAGCTTTCAATATTCTATCACCAAAATCTAAAACACTACCTCTCATAATGTAGAATATATTGGTAAAATGTGGAACACTTAGTAATAACTAACTTACAACTTCAACTAGAAAGCTCACAAGTGGTTAAAATAAAAAAGTTATTTTGTTAATCCAGTCTGATTCAGTATTATTTATCATGGATATCAGTTAAAAAATCCTAGCACTGCATGTGTGACAGACCCATTCAGTGTGGCACTGTGAGGGACATGGACCTTTTAAGACTCTAATTAAGGAACATTCCTCTTAATGAAATACACTTGAAAAGATATGCTGAAGACTACAATTATTCAGTGTCAGTCATTAGGGTTTCATTGTGGTTGACAAAATACATGTTGATGCCAAACATGTTCTTCTGTGAACTTTTTAAGTGATTTAGAGTAGTCTGCTTTTATCTGTCAGTTTTGCAGAACATCTCTGATTTTGCCTTATATTTTATACCTTGTCCTTGAGAAAGTCACTTTACTCAGAGGTTTGGATCACCTGGTAATTTGAACTAGACTCTTAAATGGTCCTCTGGACTGCAAGTAGCAACTACCTATGAACCAGGGTAACAATGATACAAAGGAAGGAAAATTATTGCAGTAAACAGGAGCATCATTGTATGAATTGTGTTATTTGGATGTGAGCCTTGTTGCTACTGTGTTTATTATTTATCTCTGAATAAACTGAAAAGCATGAAGTTTATAATTTTAAAATTAACATTCTAGCTATCAACATGGTTTTAATTACTCCTGTTTTGCAGGCACACAGGCATGAAATGCACTGTGTTTGGTTGCAACAGTTTGTCTAGCACTTAGTGTAGATGAGTAAGGCTATGAACTGCTTCCTGTAGAATATTGTATGATTCCCTCAGCCTTCATTTTAACTTGTTTTTTTACAGGCACATGGGTATGACATGCACTGTGTTTGGGCTACAACAGTTTGTCTAGCACTTAGTGCAGATGAGTAAGGCTATGAGTTGTTAAAGATCTGCTTCATGTAGTACATGGTTTGATAACCTCAGCCTTCATTTGTCTTCTATGTGACTCTTTTTTTTCTTTTGAATTAAATTACCCTTCACATAGATGCTAGTTAGTACTTTGTTATTTATTACTTGAGTATACATTCCAACATATCTCTTGTAATTTAATTGGTTGCCAGATGCATTTTCACTAAATGTGAGTTTCAAGGGAAGGGAAGTTTACTGTTTTTCATGCCAAGTCTATTTTCAGTGTGAGTGTTTTGGTTTGTTTAGAAAATGGCCATCCATGTCTTTCTTTAAAATTTGAAATAAAGGTTATCAATGACATCCAAATTTTTGTGACAGCTGTAAAATTCAAGAAGAAAATATTATGCACACTGTCAAGTTTGAACGGTGTTTATTGTAATCAGGGGCGGCTCGTGCTATCGGACTGCCGGACTGCAGCCCTCCCACCTAGAAAAAACAAAAGAAAAATCTTTAAAACTAAAAAACAAAAAAAAGAACGAGTCACGACTCCTCTGCGCATGCGCAGACACATTTGAAGACCTCAGACTGCCTTTATCAGCAGTCCGGATAGAGACAGAAAGGTACCCAGCAATCATTACTGCAAATGCACCCAGGAATCAGTGCGGTGACGACCGCACAGAAGAGAAGGTCCAGACTGCTTCGGCTGCAGGCAGAACCAATGAGGTTTGAGAGGTGAGCTGCTCTTGCGGGACATTCATTGCGCGGGCTTGGCTTCATTCATGGATTACTGCTTCAAGAGGTAGGTGTTTTGGTAGCTAGCTGGATTGCTTCATTCGTGAAATGGGTAGGTGTTTGGTCACTGGCTGTTGAACGGGTGGGACATGTATTTACAGCAGGTAAGTGAAGGCTTTAATTATACTGCTGGACTAAGGTGTGTGTGTGTAATGCCCCAGTTACTATATACTGGTGGCTAGAGAGAGCAAATGGTGGTGGGTAGAGATACTCAGGCTTGAACCCTGTACCTTGGATGCAGGTGGCAAGGACCTGAATTCCCTATCCACCACCATTTCTAAAAAAATTTGCAGATTTTTGCCTTATAATTGTTCTGTTCCTCATAAAATCAGTGGTTTATGTATCTACATTTTCCTTGCAAAGTCTGTAGTGCAGTGGTGCACTGGTAGCATTGCTGCCTAACAGCTACAGGTTCTCTGGTTTGATTCTTGGCTGGGGTGCCTTCTGTGTGGTGTCTGCATGTTCTCCCATCTTGCAAAGATGTGTCTGGCATTTCTCCCTGCTCTGCTGACAATTGTCTTTTATTCCAAGTCAGACTAGTTTCCTGGTTAAATGTTTAAAAATAACAGGCATTTGAATTTCAGATTTCATATTCTTCAGAAAGTACATGGTAACACAAAATTGTTCTAGCAATTGTCTAAGTTTATAACATGGATATTTGAAATGTGTCCCTATTTTTGGGACTGTATCCCCCCATTATTGTCTTTGTCCAGGTATTTTGTGCTAAGGTTGAGAGTTATCTATGGTGAGAACTGAATTCATTGAATGTTTGGGGGCTGTACCCCCCCCCATTACTGGCTTTGTCCACATGTTTTTTGCTAAGAGGTTGAGAGCTATAGTGAGAACTGAATTCACTGAATATGTTTGGGGGCTGTATTCCCCCCATTATTGGCTTTGTTCAGGTGTTTTGTGCCAAGAGGTTGACAGCTATGCTGAGAACTGAATTCACTAAATGGTAGCAATTTAAGTTCGTCTTCCTCTCTTTCACAAAACAGCTGATTTGGCATAGTGGTATGTTTCTCTGACTGTTTTGCACAGGGTCCCCTGGGTTAAAGACGTGGCAGTGAAATGTATGGTGGTAACACAGCATTTTATTCTAGCAACTTTCCAACATTATACAAGCAATGTTTTCATAGGTTCATAGGTTGATACTAGGCTATCTGCCCTATGGCATTTACAAGCCTAGCCAGAGTGTGTTTGGCTTTTGCCACCCTTTTAAATGAGTTTACTATACCCTTTTAAGGTTAGTTTAGTGTGCCTCTGTCTAGCAGTGACGCAGAAGTGATCCCCGGGGTAAACCTACAATCTCTCATCCACTCGTCAAGATTTCTCTTGAAGAGAAGCAGTGAGGGGCTCTGTCTGACATGGACTAGGATTCTATTCCAAAGTGATGGGAGCCTCTGGGTTATAAATCTGTCCCTCCAACATGTTCTATTAATTTCTGTGCTGAGGTTTAAATCCCTTGAGCATGTAGCTCTAAGGGATTTGGATTTTCTGAGGTGGAGCATGTCCATTAAATCTGGGTTTGACATGGCTTTATACGTCAGGCACAGGTCGCCTCTGAGTAGGCGGTATGCAACTGAGTACAGCTGGAGTTTCTTTAACCGGGCAGCATAGGTCATCTGTTTGAGTCCCTTGATCCTCTTGGTGAGGTACTTTTGTGGTCTTTCTAGTTGCTGCAGGTGTCGGGTAAGGTACAACCCAAATGGGGCATTGTATTCTATTATGGGCCTGATGAGTGATGAGTAGAGGGGCACAATGACCTCTCTTGATCTAGATGTGAACCCTTTCGTGATAAGGTGGGCTATATAGAAGGTCTTTCTAACCACTTTGGCAACGTGATTGTCAAAGAAAAGATTGCTATCTACTTGGGTCCCCAAATCCCTAATTACTTCTTCCATGCTTAATGGATTACCACCTTTGTGGTAATTTGTGGGCACTTTGTTTTTCCCAAAGGGGATGACTATGCACTTTTTGGCATTTAGCTTTAGGCCATGGTTCTGGCACTAGTTATCTGTCTCTGTGAGACCCTCTTGGAGGATGTCTGTGTCAGTTGGCGAGTCGATTATGGCACCCAGTTTGCAGTCATCTGTGAACTTGGTCAGCCATAGTCCTCCCATGTTAGCCTGTACCTCAGAGAAATATATACTGAACAAGAGAGGTCCCAGGACTGAGCCTTGTGGGACGCCACTAGTAACTGGTTTAGAGTCTGACATGGCTCCCGCAATTCTGACCATGTGGGTTCTATCCTTGAGCCAGTTTGCAACCCATCTTATGACATAGGGGTTGATATTTAAGCTGGAGAGCTTATTTATGATGCTCGAGTGGGGTATTGTGTCAAAGGCTTTTGCGAGGTCCAGGTAGGCTGTGTGGACTACCATCCCTTCATCTATGGCCTTGGTGACTGTTTCAAAGAAGTCAACCAGGTTCAGGAGGCAGGATCTGCCCTTAACAAAGCCAAGTTTGGTAGGATCCAGCGTCTGCAGGTCCCCAATGTCTTTGTTTATGAGTTCCATGATGATCTGCTCCATAGCTTTGCAGACCAGGCTCGACAAACTTATGGGGCGATAGTTTCCAGGGTCCGTTGAGGCACCGCCTTTGTGGAGTGGGACCACTGCTGCTGTACACTATTTCTTGGGCACATATGCTGTACTAAGGCTGAGGTTGAACAGTAACTTTATATGAGGTTTTAGCTCTTCTTGGAGCTTGTGTAGGACGCAGCCCGGGACACCGTCCGGTCCCATTGATGCTATGTTTTTTGCCTTGGAGAGGGCAGCTCTCACCTGAGCATCTGAGATGTCAGGGAGATGAGTCTCTGCTGGGATAGACATTTGCTCTTTTGGGGGGGATGGGGGGGAGAAGTTTGCACTGAACCTGTCTGCCAGGATGTTGGCTATGTCTTTGGGTTCAGTGTATTTTTTGTCATTTTGGATTAACTCTGAACATATCTGGGAGTTGCCACCCAGGTTTCTAACATAACTAAAGAAGGCTTTGTGATTATCTTTGGTGTCCTGTGCAATTTTTCTCTCGAAGCTGGCCTTGGATGATTTTATGAGGGACCGTAGTTTTTTGCTAGTACTGATCAGAGATGCCTTCCCTTTTAGGGATTTAGCTCTATCATGTAGTAGCTTCCTCCTTTTATTGTAAAGCTTATTTATGGCTGGGTCCACCAGATTGGACGCCTGCCTTTGGAGGATTGGGTCTTGGTTTTATTTGGGATTGCATGATCCATGCATTCCTGAAGGTGTCCATAGAATGCGTTTATAAAGGTTTCTGCAGTTTGGGCCGTAGTTTCCGCTGGCCCGGGGGCTTTTAAGGATGTCATCTCGGTTTTGAGAAGTGTGAAGTTAGCTTTTGAGAAAATTTTCACTGTGGTTTTCTGGGCTGGGGGTGGGGTCGGGATGTGGATGTCCAGTGAGATTAATTTATGGTCCAATCTTACCAATGAGGGGTATACTTCTGGTGTGTCCCTGGTTTTTGGGCTTTTGTCACCCCCCAATAAATTTCGGCTGCGTGTCGAGTAGATTTTACAAGGAGCTGAGTCTGCTTGCATTAATAGCACGACAGGTAGTGTACTTGCTTTTGATGCAGAAGGCTGTGGGTTCTACTCCCACAGTAGATAGATGCATTGCTGATACTGTACTGTGTTGTAAAGTGGGTGGATGCTGCAGTCCTTTTTGGCAAAGATACCTAGAGTAGTAACTATGAACCTGAACTTGTTATCAGTTTGCCATACAGTCCCTATTGCGATATTACTAGCTTATCATTTTTTTTTTAATGCATGCAACATAGGCAATTTATTCCTCAAGGGCAATAGGCACTTTATTTGTAGATGAATAAACAGTGACATATAAACTTGTTTGCTAGCAGCAGCCTCTTCGTTGTTACAGATTTCTTTAATGTGGAATTATTTAGATGACTTTTGCTACTTCAGAGATTGTGCATATTTACTGATACTGGTGGACTGTAGAAGGTCAAGTAGACTTTTATGATGGAAATGTTCTGAATTGGGTAGTTTTGTCATTGGTGCATGCATTTTGTTTCATTGTTTACTGGAAAAATGTTCAAAACAATAAATTTAAAATGCTGTCTAACAACTGTACTGTATTGTACAATTAATATAATTTAGTACAATCAGGAAGGTGTATCAAAGAGCACATGTATGTTTCATGTGCAAGGGGCCTATGATTTGAAAACAGCCCAAAGTTAATTTTTATTTGCCACTGGCAAAATGTATTTTCTTTGAATGTGGGTTTCAATGCTGTTTCACTGAATGTCAGTTTCAAGGGCAGAGAAGTTTTTAATGCTAAGCCTGTTTTCATTGTGAGACTGCGTTGCTTTCTTTAGCAGATGTCTTAGTGTTTGTGCTGTAAAATGCAAAATAAAACTTTCAAATGAAATCCAAGTCATCATAGAAGTAAAGCATATGCACATTAGTGTTTATGGTAAATGGAGTGAAATAGCCAAGTAATGGTTCATTTGAATGGCTGCAGGGGGGAGGGCTCCATTCGACCATGATTTTGTGAGGGGGAAGGGTGGCAAACTCAAAGACAGCCCCAGCTGAACTATACCTCCCAACTGTCCAGATTTTCACAGAATGAATAGAATTTTGCTTCTTATTTTTGGTTTGTTCCTCATAAAATTTGTGGTTTTCTGGAAAATCATTTAGAAATTAAGTCACTAAAAAATGACACACTGAGTTTCAGACTTCATAACCTTCAGAAAAATGCATGCTAAAGTAAGACCTGTTATTCTATCAACTGTCTCAGTTTATACAAGAGAATTTTTTAGTACTGTTTATATGTTCCCCCAGTATATTTGGCCTTGTCTAGATTTATTGCATTAACAGGTTGAGAGTACAAGAGCATTTTTTAGTACTGTTTATATGTTCCCCCAGTATATTTGGCTTTGTCCAGATTTATTGCATTAACAGGTTGAGAGGTACATGCAAATAAATTGCTTTATAGAATTAGGCATAGCCAAACCTCTCAACTGTCCCCGAATTTGGCTCAAAATGTTGCTCTTCCCCTAATAATCCCTCCGCATAATAGCAATTTTGGAAGAAAACATGGAGGGTTTACAATTAAGAAATAACTTATAGATTACTTTTATTTCAGAAATGTATATATATTCTTTTATTTTGTCAGCTGCTCAAGTTAGCAGTACTATTATTAAAAAAGTGTCCCTTCTTTGACAGGTTCCCAGCTGTATTGTATGGCTATTTTATATTTTTGCATCACATTTTTTGGTTCATTTTTCATAAAATTGTTTTTTTTTGGCAAATTAGTGGTAAATCATTAAAGACTGAAGTTAGAAAATAATGACAGACATTTGAGTTTCAGATTTCATATCCTTCAGAAAATTCATACTAATGCAAGACCTACTATTCTATTATCTTTCTAAGTTTATAAGAGCAATATTTAAAAATTGTCCTTATTTTTGGGCCTTTGTCCCACTTATATGTATGGCTTTGCTCTGAGGGTGAGAGGTATGAAAATGTGTCAGGGCCATCACAGACAGTCAGAGAAATTTCAAATTCTGACATACTTGTTGCACCCCACTCCCCCATGTAGTGACTCTGGATTTGTCCAAGCAAGGCAAGGAGCAGTTATGCATTGTAAATGTGCAGGGTATCCCCCCATCCAAGGTAGACACAAGTACTACAGTGGCTTTTCATCTGTTCTTGATTTTGCAGAATGGTCTGGTTTCTGTCATATTTTTGTACTGTTGATTTATGCTTATTACTCAGAAAGTGCCTGTTGCTTTGTGTTTTAAGTAGCAGTGCTTTAATGACCATCAGGTAAGCTTGCCTGAGATCATAACATGCAAGTAAGCTTTAATAAGCATACTGTTAAAGAATTGCCAACATTGAAGCCTTTCTGTTGTTGCCATGCAGAGAATACTTAACTAGATAACGTATAAGCGTTGGGTATTGAAATGCATATGACAGTATTTGTAATAAAGGACTGGATTACATTATTTTAAGAAGCTCATTACACTTGTTGGAGACTTCCAGTGATCTCTGAGGGCTTTACCTGTAAACTAAACAGAATGCCATTCATGTGTGGTCCATAACCTGTACAGTAATCCTTTAAGCAATGTATATTGAGCTTGTTTGCTTTTCATTTTTTACTTTGATCATGCCTTCCCCATGAAACAAGTAGATAGTTGTCAGGCAGCAGGTCTTTTTTGGATAAGAAACATTTTTACAAGTGGGGGCATCACATAGATTGCTACTTTCAGCATGTTACTTGGTACTTTAATAAAGCTGAATATAAATTATAATTAGAACTGCAGTGCAAGGAGAAGCGGTTTGAGTTGAGTGCTACTTGTTTTTCTTATACTTGATTTTGACTGGCATTCCAGTAATGTATTTAAAAAATAATTTATTTTTTCATGCCTCACAACATTTTTGTTTCCATCTAGATGTTAAGTAAGCTGTCAAGCAGCCAATGCATTGAAATATTTTTATTCTTTTACACTTCATTTGTCTTGATTGAACTCTCATAATGAGGGTTTGGCACCCAGGGCAGCATATTTAATTAAAGTTTAGTTTTTGTGGTTTTGAGCATAGCTCCTCCCCTTTCTAGTTGTCTGCACCCCTTCCCATTGACCCCACCCATTCAGCTATCTCCTGCAACCCCCCTTTGATTTGAAGTCACCAGCCGCCACTGATTGTAATTGAGGAGTGACAGCCAGATAGTAGGATACTGGTATGGCTAGCAGGGGCCTGAATCATTTTCCTGCCTAGGGCCCCATTGGTCCACAATCCATTGTGGTTGACTCTTGAGGTGTAAGCTGCAACAATATAGCATTAGCCATTCAAGTAGGTCAGACCTGTACTGAGTGATGCCAGATGGTATAAGTATTCTTGATGATACAGAAGATATCCAGAGATCAAAAATGAGCAGTAGGTGTTCTGCAAGCATGCAATCACCCCCCACAAAAAAAAGCAGTAGGGTGTATACAGTGATATTTCTGATTTTTCTGTGACTTGTGGGTTGTTGGACAAAAGATGCTGCAGCATTTATGTCTTTTATTGTTTTACTTTATTCACTGCACTAAAGTATGAATTAATTCATTAATAGACCTGAATTGTATAATACTCTAAATATATTGCATTTTAGTAACATATTTTGCAGTATCTTCTTTACAGCCTCCAGCAACTGCAAAGGGGCTAACATTTGTCAGGTCATATAGTCTGCATTATTTGGAGGGATGATCAGAATTGTCTTTTGTCTGACATTCGATCATTGTTGCATTTTACGGTGATAACAGTCTTCTGTACAAGATCAGATTGTAAAGGATTTCTGCATTTAATTAAAAACTATTACTCTAGCAGTTAACACAGATGACTACAGCTACAACTTGCTAATGGGCTACATCCTGTAGCAAGGGTGCAGGGTTTGAATCTTTCAAACTTAATTTGCTTGCTGGGTGAAACTAACCAAATCACTTAACGAGACAGTGTTTTGGAGCAACAGGGAATTTGGGGTAGGTTCCTTAATGGTCTTCAGGACTGTATACCTAATAACTATGAACCTGCTACCACTGTTTACCAGCCATTCCCTATTGCATAGCTGATCTAGTTCAGGAAATGTTATGGCAATATCACCAGACACCACTTTGTAGATGAAGCATTAAAATGCAAAGCTGTTTGTCAGCAGCCTCTGCATTAGTAATAGTTCTCTTTAATGTGGAATTATTTAGATGACTTTTACTTATGTAGAGATTGTGTGTATTGACTTAACATATGTTATCAGGTTGTTAATGGCTCTTATGTTCTCATAATATTTTTCTATTTAAACTGTGCTGCACATGGCTGGATCTGTTGGTATGATACTAAGTGATTATTATACAGTTTCATGTAGTTCATCCAAAGCTACCAATTAAGTACATGAAACTTATTCCATTATAACAATAACAGCTGTACACAGTCAACAAAGTGGCTTTAACTGCTGGTGGGCTTGGGTGGGTCCCTCTGTGGATGAAAGTGCCTAATGCTCTTATTGTCTGGTCATGTTTGAAAAGTCTTTAGCCTGGCTTTGCAAAACTGGTGTGCATGTGTGTGTTTGAATTAATTTGGAGTAATGCGGCTACAGTGTGCTGTGCAAAACAAATTTTAAATATGTGACTTTGGTCACTATTATTGTTGTTATTTTTTGTCACAGACATCTAGGAAGGATGCTGTAAACAATGTAGCTATATTTGTTGGGTTTGGGAGGTATCTCTGGATATATATGACTGACTCTGCTTAGCTAATAAAGTTAAAACATCATCTGCCTGTCTTTGCAGGACTAATGTACATTTGTGTAAAGCAAATCAGAATACTTTACTGTAGCCATTTTTATCACAATCAGATATGCAATATATACACAGTCAATAAAGTGACCATAACTGTCAAGTTCTTATACGTTGGTAGATTATAACAGCAGTAGTTTCAGTGGCCTTTTATGTTTGAAATGTTCTGAAATGGGCACTTTTGTCATTATTGGTCCATGCATTTTTTTCACTTCTTACAGGGGAAAAAAGTTTCAAAATTACAACTTTAAAACACACCACCAACTGTTGCTGTATTAAACAAGAAATATAATTTAAAACGATCAAGAAGGTGAATCAAAGAACACACCCATTTATGCATGGCCCTAAAAATGTGTACGGGGGCCCATGGTTTGAAAATAGCTGTGCACACTTAATCTGCTAATGGCCAAATGCATTTTCAATGAATATGAGTTTCAAGGGAAGAAAAATTTACTGTTACTCATGCTAATGGTCTTAACAATGTGTCTGAGGCCCCATGGTTTGAAAACAGCCTGGGGCCCAGGATAGACTTACTCCACCACTGGCCAGATGCATTTTCAATGAATGTGAGTTTCAACGGAAGAGAAATGCACTGTTGCTCATGCTAAGTCTGTTTTCAATGTGAGACTGTTTTGTTAAGCAAATGGCCATCAATGTTTGTGGTATAAATTTTGAAATAAAAGTTTTAAATTAAATTCAAACATCTGTAATTATTGTAAAAGTTTGTTTGTTTGTGTCTTTTGGCTTTTCCCGGTTAGGGGTCACCACAGCGGAACTCCGGTCCACTAATGATTGGCAGTAGATTTTTATGTACTGGCTTGCCGGGCCAAATGCACAACCTTCAATGAAGGAACGCCCATTCACGCATGTCGCTACACAGAAGACACTCTATCTGAGAATCGAACGGGCAACATCTAACTGTGAGGCGACAACGCTACCGCAGCAAAAAGAAAATATTACATGAACTGACAGATTTTAACAGTGTGTATGGTAATTGGAGAGAGACAACCAAGTTATGGGACACCAGAGTGACTGTGGCTAGATAGAAAGGGGGGGCTAGTCCAATACCCTGCCTAGGGCCTCATTTGACCATGATTCAGCTTTGATCTTAAGACTGTTTTAGCCTAGCCAGAACACCCATAGTTATGCACTCAATTAATAGCATTTATTTGGTTATAGTGACTGATTCTCAGACTCTGCTGCTATAATATTATCTGCTTGGATTACAAAGATTTCCTAACCAGCTCACATTATATAACAGAGACACAGGTAGAAACAACCTCTCCATAGAAGTCAATGTGCTAAGGTGTGTAGCCGTATAATATATGCTTAAATAAACATACTCAGATTTAATTAAGATAAGCCAAAGCCTGTATTCAATACAGCATTGTGTCTGTGAATAATTGATCATAGTAAACTCACAGAAAGTGATATTATGTTGCTTGGTGTCAGAAATATGGTAGCAAATCATCAGAAGTATGTACACCATTCAACACAGTCACATTTTGTAAGAGGCCATACTGTATGAAGTTTGAACAGTCACCACAAAAAGCACTACTGCAGGCAATTCAGGAGTGGCACTGTAATTATGCATACTACCACTGTTATGCACCATGCATAAAGCTTCTTTAAGTATCCCAGAAACTAATACATAACAATATATGTCACATGAACTCCTTCCTCAGGCAGACCACTGCCATGCTAGTAAAGAATTTACACACATCTATCCAGATCTCCTGCATCTCTTTAGCACTTCTTGTAAGCTAGAAAACTTACAGGAAATGAAACTACATGGTGTCAGAAAATAAGGTCAAAGTGTTCTTTGTGGATCTACATGTAAACGAATATTAGAAACTGCTGTGGTAAGAAATAGTGAGAAGGCTGTTGTATCCAGCTACACCACCTTTTTTCACAGACGACACATCAATGCATTTCAAGTATTTCAGAGTCTCTAGACCAGAGGGTGAGTTTAAGAGTAGGCGTGACAGTGAATTGATGATAAAATAAAACTCTTGAAACAGACGTCCGAGAAGCTTCTCACTCATGTAAACTCATGTACCATCACACATTCTGAGATAGTTACAAAAATGGACATTATAGCAAAAAAAGAACAGCAACATTATCACATATTTAAAAGGTGGAATATTCATCACGGCAGCTATTTCATCACTTATCTAAGAAACAGCTTTCATTCTCCTACAGAAGCTTGCAAAAAATTGGAAGTAATAGTTGCAAAGATCTGAAGATTTTCTGTTGCATCTGGCACATCAAAAGAAAAAAAAAAGATGAATTTCAAGCAGCCATATTTCTTCACAAAACTGGACATGACATTAAATGTATTTAGTCCATTCTAATGAGCAAAAAATGAAGTAGTTGTAAAACAAAAATTAAAAAAAAAAAAAAAAAATTGGCCCTAAGACAAATCTGACATTTGTCATATATTGTTTTTCCAGAATTCATGAACCAAATGAATCAAACAATGTGTTTACAAATGACCTAAGATAGAGCTAAAGAATGTGAATTTCAGTAGGGTGGGGGTGGGGGGTACTGGCTACATGAATAATTAATCAGAGATAGAATTCTGTGCAGCTTAAAATGCTGAACTTCGTTTTCAAACAGACTTAACAGTAGAAAAATTGTGGATGTATGTATGGTGGTAAGAAGCATACAAATAAGAGAGATTGCAGAGAAAATGGATCTGTGCAAGGCTGAGCTTGAAAAGAAAAATAAAGTTAAATTAAATTAAAGCAAAAGACGGATGTACTTCTGAAAATGCTAGACAGTGCAGAAGCCACATAGTAGTGAGAAGGAAGAGCTGTGAAATGACCGCTCAGTTGAAAATAAAAGAGAAACAGCTGAGTTAAAGTCATGTTGATCAACTTGTGGCTACAGACATGAGAGCAAAGGGCTTGCCCACCAGCAACTTAAGTGTGCAGTCAATGTGGTTTGTTGAGCTAGTCCTTAAAAAAGTGCAAAAAATAAAGAAGAGATAGTGGACATGTATTTGCAATATTTAACTCTAGGTGTGGTGGCCCAATTAGTCAATGTCTAATTACTATTCCCACTCCGTCTCTAAACTTATTATACTTAAAATAACAACATTTAACAACTGATGACTGTTATACCACTCTCACACAAAAGTGGTTTGTTTGTGTCTTTCGGCTTTTCCCGGTTAGGGGTCGCCACAGCGGAACTCCGGTCCGCTAATGATTGGCAGTAGAGATTTACGTGCTGGCTTGCCGGGCCTAACGCACAACCTTCAATGAAGGAACGCCCGTTCACGCATGTCACCACACAGAAGACGCTCTAACTGAAAATCGAACGGGCAACGTCTAACTGTGAGGCGACAACGCTACCGCAGCACCAGCACGCTTGGTACTCTCACACAAAAGTGGTAACATGCAGAAAAAAATGTAAGGGGTAAAAACATGGGTAGTTAGCTATCTCATGTTGCAAAATGATGGAAATGCATATTCATTCACAGAATCATTTAATTTCATTAAAAGACCTTAAACAAAGGACTGAAAAATCAAATCGTTTTACACAAAACAATGCCCCAAACCATGTATTAGACAAACAGGAACCAAACAAAAATTACAGATTACATTATAGTTTAGTTGAGACTCAGTGTCACCCTCAGCTGATGTGAGCGAAGATATTTTATATCCGGGTGGGCCACTACGGTGAGGTATTTTTTACTAACATGCATCTATAATTGTGCTAAACCTTTTCCCAGTTAAAAAAATATATTCATTCAGGACTTTTATGCTGTTTTTAACCTGAGTTGCCCCTATCACATTCAGCTGAGTAACATAAGCCATCTCATTTTTAGATAAACCATAAAAGTTTAAGCCAATATTTACTAATTCTGGGTCTATATCATAACCGCGAAAGCCCGTTTCAGCAAATATGTAAACTTCGACAGATATTGCGCAAACTGCGAATACACCGAATGCCCTAAGCCGTGAAATTCAAAATCTTGAACCGGCATAATTGGCCAACCCCACCACTCGCTACACACTTCCCACCCAAATAAAATAAATAAACCACATACATACACTAACTGAAACCCTACTTCTAACCCAGCAATAAACCTTACATACATTACTATCTATGCACTTAACTTAACCCGCACCCTAACCCTAAGGTCCATAACTATCGCACACTTACCTTAATGAGCTATACCCAAACAAAATAAATAATCCACACACATACACTTAACAAAACCCTACTTCTAACCCTACACTAAACCTTACATACACTACTATCTATCCACTTACCTTAACCCGCACCCTAACCCTAAGGTCCGTAACTATTGCACACTTGGCTTACGGAGCTATACCGCAGAAGAGCCAACTCGATTTGAGATTTTGAATTTCGCAGTTTTTGGACGTTCGGTGTATTCACGGTTTGCGCAATATGTGTCGACATTTACGTATTCTCTGAAACAGGCTTTCGCGTTTATGATATAGACCCACTAATTCCTACACAACTGAGGAACCTATGAGGGTTAATTTAGCTGCAGAACAAACATCTGGCTACTTACATGTTTGCTGATTTTTAATACATGCTAACACATTTGATAAACAGTTTCATCACAGAAAAAACTGACAGCCTCATAGAAGAATACAGAGAGCAGTCTGAAAGTAATTTATGCAAAAAGAGTATTGATAATTTAGCTTTTGATTCTGACAGAGAACTATTTGCGAATGCCATAGATGTGTGAAGTTGATAGAGTGACTGTTGAAAAGGCATTGGCATATGAGCATTAGTGGAATAAGTAACGTTGCATTAATGATAAACATATTAATGTTAAGCTTTACACTGGTGCAGATGGCATAATCTGTCTAGTCAGAACACTGGATTTCCTAAGCACATAGAAGGGCTCAGTGGCTACATTAATGAATTATTAAGGCCATAAGCTAACATCAAGAACAAAAATACCTATGTTGTATTTATAAGTAAAGAGTTTGAAATAATTTACTACAAATTGTGTCACTGTAACAACCTAAAATACTGGGAAGAACTGCCTGTTAACTCTCGGGCATGGTTACGCACCAGTATGACTCAGTCATAGTCCATGTGGGAGTAAATGACCTGAGATGAGCCTCCCTAGACTATATGTAGAGAGACATCATAGAGCTCTCGGAATATGTGTCTCAGGCTGGTATGAACCTAGCACTGAGCAGCGTTTTTCCTTCTCCAAGGATGATGCCACAATAAGAACAAAAGATGACTGACTTAATAGTTGGCTTAGTTTCTGGTGTCATTCTAAGGGGGTGCAATATTTGCCAGAGTGGAAGGAGAGGATCAAAAAACCACACTGCTTTGCTAGGGATAGTCTGTGTCTCTCCACTCTAGGCTTTAGAATATTAGCTAAAATACTGTCTTCCCCATAGTGCCTTTTTTAGGCAATACCAAACTGAAAGTATTTCCAACATAGCAAATCAAAACCAAGAAAATCTAAAGGTATTACTGCTCAGTGATAGGAATCTAAACAAAAAACTCCATTCCCTAAAAGCTCTCTTCACCCTAGAGAATGCTGATGTCTGTGTGGTCACTGAAACATGGTTTAAAGCCGCGGATAGCACACCAACAGTGCAAGGTTATAATGCCTTCCACACATTTAGGCCAACTACAACACAGACAGTGGCTAAAGGAGGAGGGTCTCTATTTACATTGAAAATAAATATAACTCAAGGCTGGTCAGAGAGGACAATGCACTTGAGTTACTCCATGTTCAAGTCACCATAGGCAAAATCTAATACCACTTCCTTCTAAGCTATAGGCACCCCCTCTATGACCCAGGAAACCCATACCATGTATTTAAACTTATTAGAAATACTAACCATCCGACCCAATACCATATTCATGGGTGACTTTAATTATCCTACTATTAACTGGGAATCCTATACGACACCAAATGTACAGGCACAGAGATTCCTGGATTTTGTAAACTCAAACTCTCTGAACCAGATAGTCAGTACACCAACCAGGGGTGCAGCCATACTGGATCTGGTCTTCACTAATATGGGAGACTGCTGCACACCCCCTACTGTAATGTCTTCCCTGGTAAGGTCAGACCACAAAGCGATCTCCTTTGAAGTAAAAATAAAACCTGGACCCCCTGCTAAACCTGGAATATTCAGGATCTACTCTAAGCCTAACCTCCTGCTATTAAGTGAAAACCTGGCAAAATGTCATGACCCCATAAACCCTAAGAACACTGCTGCCTGGGCAGAACTCTTCACAGAAACCTTGCACAAGCATGTTAATAGCTACACAGAGGCAGATGTACCCACCAGGAAGAAGTACAGAACTAACTCAAAAAACAAGCTACCCTTGTGCAATTCCAAAATAAATAGGCTGCATAACAGAAGGAAAAAAACATGGCAAAAATTAGGAGATGCAGCACCCAGCAGGATAAAAGCATCCTCATCAAACTAAGCAAACATCTTCAAGGACAAATAAAGTCTACCAAAGCCAAATTTGAGGTGAATTTGGCCTCCTAAGCCAAGGATAACCACAAGGCAGTCTTTAGCTATGTCCGCAACATCAAAGGCATCATACAGTTATGTGCAGAGCTCATTGTAAATGGAGCCACCTATACTGAGCCAGAAGATATAGTAAACTTACTGGCTGATAAATTCAGCTCCAACTTTAGCCGTCTCTTCCAATCAACCTTCCCTCAGGAAATACCATCAAATGTAACTCCCCCTGCAATCACTAAGGAAACAGGTCCTTAATGCTCTCTCTAAGGCCAAGAACACTGCATCAATGGGCCCAGACAGTATCCCAGGATGCCTTCTAAATAGCATGAAACATCAAGGCCTCTGGAAGTGCTATTTAACTATAGCCTCCAAACAGGCTTCGTGCTGCATGAATGGAGAACAGCAACTGTCATCCTTCTGCACAAAGGTGGGCTATCTACAACCCCATAAGTCTCAAAAGTCTTATATGTATAGCCATGGAAATAATTATCACGGAAATGATCAATAGTGATATAGTAAACCTCCATATAGTGGACCCAACCCAGTTTGGTTTCGTCAAGGGCAGATCATGCCTTCTCAGCTTGGTGGACTTCTTTGAGAAGATCATCAAAGCAGTTGATGAGGGCAAAATGGTTCACACTGCCTACCTCAACCAGGCCAATGCATATGACACAATACCCCACTCGGGCATTGTTGACAAACTCAAGAGGTTAGGTACAAACTCATATGTCATCCAGTGGATAGCCAACAGGCTCACAGACAGGACCCAGGAAGTTAGAATTGGGGAGTCCACCTCTACAAAGAGGCCAGTCACAAGTGGACTCTGTCAGGGATCAGTTCTTAGACTGGTCCTTTTTGGCATTTACTTTCCTGAAGACAAGGCCAAAGTCAATAGTCTCTGGCTGTCTAAATTTTCAGAATATTGCAAATTAGGAGCTGTCATTGAATCTCACACTGACACAAATGTTCTCCAGGAGTGGCTAACACAGACAAACATCTGGTATCAGAGCCATGGACTAAAACTAAATGCTTAGAAATGCACAATAGTATCCTTTGGGAGGTCATTCATCCCTGGTAACTATCATATTGACAACACACCCTAATAACTATCATATTGACAACACACCCCTTAGGGTTGACTCAGTACTCAGGGACTTAGGGACACACATAGATAGTGATCTAGCCTTTGACCATCACGTCTACAGTAGTGAGGAAACCCTTCTATGCTGTGCAACTTATAAACAAAGGTATGGCATCTAAGTCCAAAGAAGTCATTGTTCCACTGTATTCAGCATTCATCAGACCTATCATTGAGCACACTGCCCCCTTTGGTATGTACCTAATCAGGCATATCCAACAACTGGAACATCCACAGAGGTTCCTTACTAAAATACAGGGCTTAAGTAAAATGTCCTATGCAGACCGCCTCAGGGCTCTATACCTGTATTCTGTCTCCTACAGGCTTTTGAAGGGAGATCTATGCCTGACATACAGGGCATTGTCAGACCCCACTCTGATGGACCACCTGCATATCCGCAAAACAAACAGCACCAGAATTACACATTCTAAAGTCTAAAACTGTAGAACAGAGTATGTGTTATATCTTTAGGAAGCAGTTCTAGTGTAGGCATGTGCAGGCTGCAGTGCCATTTTGACAGAACAGTCAGAGTGTTAACATGTATGAGTGCAGTAGTCAGTCTGTTTATAAGTTTATTTAAGTTCAGGTTACTAAGCCCTAATCCTGATGTGTTTGTATATAATAAATCTGCTTGAACCAAACCCACAACTGTTTGTCTATTTTTTCCTGAGCAGACGAGTGAAATGGTGTCAGAACCGGGATTGAGAGTGAAACTTCTTCAAACCATGAGGTGCAGAGTTGACAGTGAAGGTATATTGAGCAGGCTGAGTGATATATCTGCTCAAATGATTAAAAAAGGCCAGAAATGAACTTCAGGTAACCAGAAATCGCACAAATGTTTTATTTTGCAAAGAAAATGATACGAAGCATTCATAAAGCACAAAATGCATTATTAATCAAACGAGTAGCACAAAACATATTATTAAACACACAAAAGGCACAAAACACATTGTTGTTAAGAGAAGTGTTCGAAACCACGATATCTGATAAAATTATCAGAAATACTTATATGGGGTTCAGAGTTACCTCGAGTTTGCATAATGAGCATGTTTAAAGTAAAACAAGCACAAGAAAAGTATAATGAACCATGATAAGAGGTTAAAAAGGCATAATCAGCACAATAAAAGGGCAAAATAAGCTTAGAAAAGCAAGGTGACTAGCTCAGTAAAATGGACATACTCAGTGAAGTACAAGGGTGAGTCAGCAAAACCCAAGTCAAGTTTTATTGTTAACTGGTGTAATTGTGGTACCAATCATGAATCTAAAAGAGAGAAGTGCTTAGCATTTGGTCAGCAATGCCACAAGTGTAAAAAATGGAACCACTTTCAAAAGTTTTGTAAATCAAGCAAGCCTCATTCTATTATCAAAAAGGTCACTCATAAAAGCAAGTTGATCGTGTAGAAAGCTGCAACCCTACTTTCGATGTAGATGGTGTATCGGTGGTTGGTGAAAAGATTAATGCAGTAGATTTGTTGGCAAAGAATGAAGTGTTTTGTACTGTCCTGATCAATGGTAAACCCATGGAGCTCAAAGTGGATACTGGTTCAAAGTGTAATGTTATGTCAGCAGAAACATTTGCTACAGTAAGGGCTGGTGAACAACTTAATTTGTCTAAATGTGCTAAGCTTGTTGCTTATGGAGATGAAGAGATTCAAACTGAAGGCTCAGTAGTGCTTTCATGCTATTTGGCTGGGAACAGTTACAGCTTGAAATTCTATGCAGTCAGAAGACGTGTGCAATTATTATTAGGTCTCAGAGACTGTTTAAGAATGAAACTGCTTTCTTTTACCAAAGAAATCCATCATGTAAGCACATGTCCTATTTCCAGCTTCACCAATGCTATTTGTCCTAGTTCCAGCTTCACCAATGCTATTTTCTCAGAGTATTCTGATGTTTTCAATGACAAGCCAGGCAAACTACCAGTTGTGTACTCCATGAAAATATACCCAGAGGTCAGTCCAGTGGTCAGACCAGCCAGGAGAGTTCCAATAGCTATGCAGGACAAAGTTAAGGTCCACTTAGATAAGATGGTGCAGCAAGGTGTGATTTGTCCAGTCACATAACCAACTGAATGAGTGTCATCAATGGTAATTGCTCATAAGAAAAGCTCAGATGAAATCCAAATATGTACTGACCCAAGAGGCTTGAACAAAGCATTAAAGAATTCTCATCATCATATGCGTACAGTTGAGGAGGTTGCTACCATTATGCCAAATGTCACTGTTTTTCTGTCTTGGATGCAAAGAGTTCATTTTGGCAAGTAATGCTTGATCGCAAATCTTCACTACTGACTACATTTAGTACTCAATTTGGTAGACACAGATTTCTCAGAATGCCTTTTGGAATAAATTCTGCCAGTTAGGTCTTTCAGCATGCAATAGAGCAAAATAGCAGGTCCTATTTATATCACAGGCAAGTTTTAAGTCTTTAGAATGGGTAATTCTGGTACTGTTTGTTTTGTGGATATGCAGGTCCATCAGAGAGGAGTCTGACAATGCCCTGTATGCCAGGCATAAATCTCCACTCAAAAGCCTGTAGGAGACAGAATACAGGGATAGGGCCTTGAGGTGGTCTGCATAGGACATATTACTTATGACCTGTATTGTTTTAGTGAGGAACTTCTGTTGACATTCCAGTTATTGGATATACATGTTTAGGTACATACCAAAGGGGGCTTTGTACTCAATGATAGGTCCGATGAATTATAAATACAGTGGAACAATGACTTCCTTGGACTTAGATGCCATACCTTTGTTTATAAGTTGCGCAACATAGAATGATTTCCTCACCACTGTAGATACGTGATGATCAAAGACTAAATTACTATCTTTGAGTGTCCCTAAGTCCCTGACTACTGGGTCAACTCTAAGGCTGTGTTGTCAAAATGATAGTTACCAGGGATGAATGACTTCCCATAGGATATTGTTAGGCATTTCTTGGCATTTAGTTTTCGCCCATGACTCTGACACCAGTTGTTTGTCTGTGTCAACCACTCCTGGAGAACATTTGTGTCAGTGTGAGATTCAATAACAACTCCTAATTTGCAATTATTCGCAAATTTAGTCAGCCAGAGATCATTGACATTGGCCTTGACTTCTGAGAAGTAAATGCCAAAAAGGAGTGGTCCAAGGACTGATCCCTGAGTGACTCCACTTGTGATTGGCCTCTTTGTAGAGGTGGACACCCCAATTCTAACTTTCTAGGTCCTGTTTGTGAGACAGTTGACTATCCACTGGGTGACATACGGGTTTGTACCTAACCTCTTGAGTTTGTCAACAATGCCCGAGTGGGATATTGCATCAAATGTCTTGGCTAGGTCAAGGTAGGCAGTGTGAACAATTATGCCCTCATCCATTGCTTTGGTGACCTTCTCAAGAAGTCCACCAGGTTGAGTAGGCATGATCTGCCCTTTACAAAACCAAACTAGGTTGGGTCCAGTGTCTGGAGGTTTACTATATCTCTACTGATCATCTCCATGATAATTCTTTCCATGGCTTTACATATAAAAGTAGTGAGACTTATGGATCTGTAGTTTCCAGGGTCTGTAGATGGATCACCTTTGTGCAGAGGGATGACAGTTGCCTTTCTTCATACACGAGGCACCAAGCCTGTTTGGAGGCTACAGTTAAATAGTACTTCCAGAGGCCCTAATAGTCATAGGTTCATAGGTGTGTACTAAGCTAATGGCCCTGGAGCCTGTATAAGCCTAGCCCAAGAAGATTCCCTGGCGGCATGCTGCCCAACATTAGTTCTCAGTGCCCCTATCGAGCAAGGCGACTGAATTGATCCCCGGGGTGAACTTTCTATTGCCCATCCACTTGACAAGATTTCTCTTGAAGAGGGCCAGTGAAGTGCTCTGCTTGACATGAATGGGAAGTTTATTCCAGAGTATGGGAAGTCTCTGGGTTAGGAACCTGTCCCTCCACCATGTCCTGTTTATTATGGTAATGAGGTTAAGATCCCTGGAACATGTGGCACAGAGGGATTGAGATTTCATTAGATGTAGCATATCTAACAGCTCTGGGTCAGACACGGCTTTGTAGGTCAAGCAGAGATCACCTCTAAGTAAGTGATATGAGACAGAGTATAGTTGGAATTTTTTGAGTCCGCCCATATAGGGCATGTGTTTAAGGCCTAAGATCCTCTTAGTGAGGTATTTTTGTGGCCTTTCCAGTTGCTGTAGGTGTCTAGTAAGGTACATGCCAAATGGAGCATTGTATTCTATAACAGGTCTAATGAAGGACGAGTAGAGAGGGATTATGACCTCTTTCTTCCTGGATGAAAAACCTTTTGTAATGAGGTGTGCCACATAGAAGGACTTTCTGACCACAGTGGCAATATGGTTATCAAAGGAGAGGTTGATGTCAGCCTGTGTCCCCAGATCTCTTATCACACCTTCAGTGTTTAGTGGACTACTGCTGATGTGGTAGTTCACAGGCACTGAGTTTTTCCCAAAGGAGATGACAATGCACTTTTTGGCATTGAGCTCAAGGCCATGGTAATGGCACCAATCACTGGTCTCAGTGAGGCCTTTTTGTAGAATGTCTACATCAGTAGGAGAATCAATAATGGCTCCCAGTTTGCAATCATCTGTGAACTTGATCAGCCAGAGTCGCTTTGTGATGGCTTGAACTTCAGAGAAGTAGATGCCAAACAGGAGAGGACCTAGGACTGATCCCTGTGGGACTCCACTTGTAACTGGTCAGTAGTCAGATTTGGAGTCTGCTACTTTCACAGTGTGGGTTCTACCAGTGAGCCAGTTGGCAAACCATCTTATGACATAGGAGTTTATGCCCAGTTTAGTGAGTCTATCTATGATCTCTGAGTGAGGGATGGTGTTGAAGACCTTGGCAAGACTGAGGTAGGCTGTGTAAACTACCTTGCCATCATCCACAGCTCTGGTGACAGACTCAAAGAAGTCTATCAGGTTGAACAGGCATGATCTGCCTTTCACTGTGTGGGGTCCAGAGTTTGGAGATTCCCTATGTCCCTATTTATAAGGTCCATGATGATGCACTCCATAGCCTTACATATCAGACTTGTCAGGCTAATGGGGGTGGTAGTTCCCAGAGTCTGTAGTCGCTCCCCCTTTGTGGAGTGGGATGACTGTAGCAGTGTGCCATTCAGTAGGAACAAAGCCTGAAATGAAGCTGTGATTGAACAGGGCACTCAGGTGTGGTGCCATTCACTTTGCAATTCATGTAGAACACAGCCAGGGATATTATCAGGGCCTCATGGAAGCTGCATTCTTGCCTCTGGGCAGTGCAGTTTTTACCTGTGCAGCCATGATATTAGGGACTTGGCATTCCTCACGTATTGTGATAGGCCCTTTATGGGGTGAAAGGGGGGTAAGGTTTGCAGTGAACCTGACGGCCAATACATTGGCAATATCAGTTGGCTCAGTAAAAGTGTTGCCAGTGTGCTGTAGCTCAGAATAGATCTGAGTATTGCCATGTAGATTCTTGACATAACTATAGAATGCCTTGTGGTTGCCTTTAGTATCTGCAGCAATTTTGTTTTCATAGCTAGTTTTAGAGGATTTGATGAGGGATCTCAGTTTTATGCTGAGGCTAACAAGGGAGTTTTTCCAGTCTTGGGACTTCACCCTTTTCTGCAACAGTTTCTTCCTTTTGTTGTAGAGTTTGTTTATCATAGGGGACCACCAGATTTTTTAAATTTATTTATTTATTTATTTATTTACTGGGAAATTTCGACTGGATGCAGGTCCTTTTTCAGCAGATGCCCGGGGAGAAAAGTTCCACATCATGTACATGATAAATAGAAATACAAAGTTGCAGCAATAGTAAACAACATTACAGGTTGTTGGCTTTAATACAATAACAAGATATTGATTATCAACAGTATATACAGTAAATGTTGCAAGTTAAGATAGTTTCTTGTCGTTTATAATATTAGTAACAAAGTTGTCAGACAAGATGTTAAAGTGTGTAAAAGACAACTACAGATTGGGTTCCTTTTTTTTGGAGGAGAGTGTCTTGGTTCTGTTTTGTATGGCCCATTCCATGCACTTGTGTATGTGCTCATACAGTGCATTGGTGTATGATTCAGCAGTCATGCACCTATTTTCCATTTGCATGGGCATCGTGAACTTGGCCACCTCTGTTTTTAGAATACAAAATTGGCTTTGGAGAAGTTTTTACGGTGGTTTCCTTTATGGGGGGGGGGGTGAGGGTGGGATGTGAATATCCATGGTTATTAGTTTGTGGTCAGATATGACCAGGGAGGAGTTGATTACTGGGTGTAGAGCAATGGTCACCCATGTTAGTAATGACCAGGTGAAGGATGTTTCTACCCCTGGTGGGGGTAAGAATGAGTTGGTCCAGGATGTTGGAATTCATGAATTCCAGAAAACATTGAGCAAGTGTATGAGTACTTTTCCCAGTTAATGAAGGTGCAGTTAAAGTCTCCCAGTATAAGGGTATTGGGTTGTACCTTAATATTTTCCAGTGTGTTTAGGAATGAGGAGTGGGAGTCTTGGGACATGGTGGGGGATCTATAGCAGGCTACAACCTGGATTGCAGTTTCACCCAGTGTTAGTTGTACCTGAAGTATCTCTTATGTGTTATGTTGGGCTACTAGTCTGGAGGTGTGCATATCCTTTATGAATATGGAGACACCACCACCTTTAGAGCTTTGGTCTGGGTTTAGGGGCCGAAAGGTGTCGTATGAATTATATCCAGGTAGCACTGGGGTGCTCTCTGGAGCCCTGAACCAGGTCTCTGTTACTGCATAGATGTCAATGTTCTCCATTTTAAGGAGTGCTTTGAGTGAGTGCATTTTGAGATTTAGACTTCTAGCATTGAGTAGCATAACCCTCAGATTATGTTTGCTTGTAGCTGTTACGGTGGTAATTTTGTCTTCAGGACATTGCCTAAAAAAGGCACTATAGGGATAGCAAGAGCCTTGGCCAGTATCCAGAATCCCAGGGGTGACAGGTGCAGGCCATCTCTGGCAAAGCATCGAGGTCTGTCGATCATGTCATCCCAGCAGACAGATATTGGATCCCCTTAGAATGACACCAGAAACTTAGCCAATTGTTGAAGTCAGTCTTTTTCTGCTTGTACTATGGTATCATTCTGGATGACGGTAGGATGCTACTCAGAGCTAGGGCCATATCTGCCTGGGCTACAAGATTCAAGAGCTCCTCCACATCTCATTTCATGTAGTCCAGGGAGGTACATTTCAGGTCGTTCACTCCAACATGGACTATGACAGAGTCATATTTGTACCTGTTGTGGAGTGACCTAAGTGTGTGTGTTATGTGGCAGATCCTGGCACGCAACAGGCAGCTGACCGTAACTTTCTCCTTATTCAACCTAGTGAGTGGGACATCATTGTGCCTTACTATTGAGTCACCTATGCCTAGTGTACTGTGTAACCTGTTTAGCCTTAGGGGCTTTGGTTGAGTGGCACACTGTTTATGTGAGCTATGTGTCTCCTGGTTTGTGTTGAGATGCGATAGTTGCTTGTGTTTCTGCCTTGGAGGTCTCTGTTGTTTGGGCAGATTTTTATTGAGAGCCTCCACGAAAGTGGGTGTGTGTTTTATGTTTCTATGTGAGGGTTGTGGTGGTGTATGTTCTGGATGGCTATGTGTTCCATGTGGTGTGGTGCAGGTGTTAACCTTCTCCTCTTGACTGGCTAATCCAGTCTTGGCTAGAGAGTGCTTGGCTTCCAGTTTGGCTATATATGTGCATCTCTCACAAGTCATACTGTTGGGAGGTAAGAGAAGAGAGTTGTCAGTGTACATGAGGCAGTTGCTACATTGACTCAGGATGCCCAATTTCACCAGGTTAACAGGAGAAAGCACAGGGAACTGTCCTTTAGACATGCCTTGATAGGTGCTCAATTTATTAACTACTGAAGCTGTTTTTATTTTCCTATATGGAAAGTTTAGTGCTGGTAGCAGTATATATGTTACAGTAAATGCTACAAGAAGTTCCGAGCAAGTGCTGGGCTTAAATAGAATAGTTTGAGTGCAAAAAGATGAAAACTAGCAAGATCTAAGGGAAAATCTGAAGAGTAGACTTTCTGGCACCAGCAATAGAAGTTTACCATAGCTTAGCACCACTGAGTGTCGGGCAAACCCGCACAAACACAGGTTTTTAAAGTAGAAAGTTAAAAGGAATAGAATGCAGCCCAAAACGGACAATAAGGTACAATTTCAGAGCTGAAAACCACTCCTCTAGTGGTAGATAGGTTGCTCAATGCTTACCAATCCCACTGATAAGCAGAAAGGCTTCCTTCTATCACAGTATGTTTCATGCCATTTAGAAGTCATCCTGGGATATTGTCTGGGCCTATTGATGCAGTGTTCTTGGTCTTAGAAATAGCATTAAGGGCCTGTTCCCTAGTGATAGTAGGGGGAGTTATATTTGATGATATTTCCTGAGGGAAGGTTGAGGGGGAGACAGGCGTAAAGTTGGAGCTGAATTTATCAGACGGGAGGTTTGCTATATCTTCTGGCTCAATATAGGTGGCTCCATTTACAGTGAGCTCTGCACACAACTGTGCATTGCCTTTGAGGTTGTTGACATAGCTAAAGAATGCTTTGTGGTTGTCCTTGGCCTAGGAGGTCAAACGTACCTCAAATTTGGCTTTGGTAGACTTTATTTGTCCTCTGAGTTGTTGGTTTAGTTTGATGAGAGTGCTTTTATCCTGCTGAGTGCTGCACCTCCTAGTTTTTGCCATGATTTTCTTCTGCCTGTTATACATCTGAGTGAGTCTGTGTTTCCACCAGGGTGGCTTGTTTTTTGAGTTAGTTCTGTACTACTTCCTGGTGGGTATAGCTGCCTTTATACAGCTATTAACATGCTTGTACAGGATTTCTGTAAACAGTTCTGCATAGTCAGAAGTGTTCTCAGGGTTTATAGGGGCTTGACATTTTTCCAGGTTCTCACTTAATAGAAGGAGTTTAGCCTTAGAATAGTTCCTGAATATTCCTAGTTTAGCTGGGGGTCCAGGTTTTATTTTTACTTCAAAGGAGACCATTTTGTGGTCTGACCTTACCAGGGAAGGCATTACAGCAGGGGGTGTGCAGCACTTTCCCATATTAGTGAGTACCAGATCCAGTATGGTTGCACCCCTGGTTGGTGTATTGACTATCTGGTCCAGGGAGCTTGTGTTTACAAAATCCAGGAATCTCTGTCCATGTACGTTTAATGTCATATATGATTCCCAGTTAATAGTGGGGTAATTAAAGTCACCCATGAATATGGTATTGGGTTGGATGGTTAGTGTTTCTAATAAGTTTACATACATGGTATGGGTTTCCTGGGTCATAGAGGGGGACCTATGCAAGAAGTGGTATTGGATTTTAACTATGGTGATTTGAACATAAAGCAGCTCAAGTGCATTGTCCTGTTTGACCAGCCTTGAAGTATATTTATTTTGGATGTAAATAGAGACTCCTCCACCTTTAGTCCTTGGCTTGAAGTAGCTGGTCTAAATGTGTGGAAGGCATTATAACCCTGCACTGTTGGGTTGCTGTCAGTGGCTTTAAACCACATCTCTGAGTCCCCACAGACATCAGCATTCTCTAGGGTAAAGAGAGCTACCAGGAAGTGGAGCTTTTTGTTTAGGCTCCTAGCACTGAGCAGTAATACATTTAGATTTTCTTGGTTTTGATTTGCTATGTCGGAAGTACTTTCTGTTTGGCATTGCCTAAAAAAGGCACTATGGGGGAGGACAATGTTTTAGCTAATATTCAAAGCCTAGAGGCAAAGCAACATGATCTGTTGACCATCTCCTTCCATGCTGAAAAATATTGCACCCCCTTAGAATGACACCAAAAACTAAGCCAATTATTAAAGTCAGTCATCTTTTGTTCATATGGTGGCATTATCCTTGGAGAAGTAAACTGCTGTTCAGTGTTAGGCTCATACCAGCCTGAGACATGTATTTGAAAGCTCTATGATGTCTCTCTCCACATGGTCTAGGGAGGTATGTCTTAGGTCATTTAATCCCACACGGACTATGACTGAGTCATACTGGTAATTGTGATCCAATGACATGAGTGCATAGGTCTACCTGACATTGCCGACAGTCCAGAATGCCGACAACCATATGGCCGACACCATATGTTCGACATTCGGAATACCGACAATGCAGAACCGGCATCTCACTATAGTGCAGAATGGAAAGATTTCCATTCCTGCACTGTAGTGCGATGTTGGAGTTGGTATATTAAAGTTATGGGGGTGTGGTGGCGGAGCCCCCAGGGGGGTGCAGGGGGGTGTAGCCCCCCTGCTAGCAGTTGAAAGGAAATTTTATTTTCCTTTTACATGGTCTACTTACAATGTCGAGATTTCAGATGTCGGTCATACGGTGTCGGCCATATGGTTGTCGGCATTCTGAAATTTCGGCATTGTGAAGTAGATCCAAGTGCATGCATAATGTGGTGGATCCTAGCCCCTGATAAGAAACGGACTGTAACTTTCTCCTTATTCAGCCTGGTGAGAGTGACATCAGTGTGTCTCAAAATGGAGTCTCCATTGACTAGAATGTTGGATTGTGTGGTGACTTGCCTTATGGGCTTACAAGTAGAGGCTCCACGAGATGTAGCTCTATGTGTTGATGTGGGTGTTGTTTTGAAGGTGCATTTGGGGCTGCTGAGGGTATTTCTTATGTGTACTTTGTCTAGGAGGTCTTTGTGGTTTAGGAAGGTTACATGTAAGTGCCTCAGCATATGTAGGTCAATATGTCTGCTTTGAATTGTGCGTGATGGGTGCCGCATGTGTACTACTGACAACCTTATTGATCTTAGGAGTAGTTTTATGTGAGAGTTTTGCCTCCAGTGATGTTGTGTAAATACATCTCTCACATACTGTATCAGTTTGTTTGAGAATTAACTGGTTGTCAGTAAACATGAGGCAATTTCAACATTGCCTCAGGATGCCCATATCCACCAAGTTGGTAACGGAGACAGTAGAAAAGTTTATATACATGGCAACAGATACTTTTTTATTGATTAGACTGTTGGAGTGAGAATATCAATCACTGTCATGAGTATCCGGTTTGCAAGTATGTGGACAGTGCTTGTGCAACTAGATACTGGATAAATTTCCATTGTGCTTTTACAGGAAAAATGTCACTCAAGGTGTCTGAGTCTGTACAGAGCACTATCAAACAATTGAGGGGAAACTAATAATGGATGATTTACTGGTTGGGAGGTAATGGAGAAGCAGAGCATGACAAAAACTTTAGGAAAGTTCTGGACACAGCGCATGAAGTAAACTTGAAGCTCAATCCTCTGAAATGTAAATTCAGGCTACCAGAAGTTACTTATGTAGGTCATTTATTTACCAGTACAGACTTATGACGAGACCCTTCCAAACAAGCAGCCATTCTCGAGATGTCACCATCAGACAATTTCCAAGCCCTACAGTGTTTCCTTGGCACGATTAATTATTTGGGCAAGTTTATACCTGACTTCAGTGAGTTAACAGTGCCTTTAAGAGAGATGACATGCATAAATGTTGCCTGGTCATGCGTGGAATAGCACCAGAGAGCATTTGATAACCTCAAGCAGAAAATTGCCAGTCCACCTACATTGAGATACTATGATGTCCACAAACCAGTAATTCTTTCCTGTGATGCTTCAAACTTCGGTCTTGGTGCAGTTATTCTTCAAGAGGGTAGAGCAGTATCCTGTGCATCTAGAACTTTTACCCAAACTGAAATGCAGTATGCTTAGATTGCGAAGGAACTTTTGTCAATTGAGTTCACATGTCGAAGTTCCATGATTATATTTATGGCCGAGCTATTCAGATCGAGACTGATCATCAACCTTTAGTCACTATTTTAAAGAAGCCTATACATACAGCTCCAGCAAGACTACAAAGAATGATGCTCAGATTACAAAAATACAACTTCAAAATGGTCTATACAAAAGACAAACTTCTTTATCTGGCTGATAATTTATCCAAATCACCCAGAAATACCACAGAACAGCTTGATTCAGAGAATTTTGACTTTGATGTCATGGAAGTGCATATTTTTTCTACCACAAGACTTGATGAGCTAAGAGATCATACAAAGACTGATCCAGTTTTGCAGAAGCTCAACCACTTCATCAATGTTGGATGGCCATCAAAGCAGTCTTGTATACCACCAGAAGTTCAACCTTATTTTCTTTACAGAGATGAGATGCTGATGGAAGTTGTTGTTCCTACTTCTTTACAACATGAATATATTCAGATTTTGCATCATGGCCACCAGATTCCGAATCTACCAAAAGAAGGGCAAGAGGACTAGTGTTTTGGCCTTCTCTGTCAAAAAACATTGATAAAGTCCTTTCATCTTGTTCAGTATGCAATAGTACTAAACCACATTTGCAAAAAGGTCTGCTTCAGCTAAGCCAGATTCCTGAACTACTTTAGTCGACAGTAGCTACTGACATATTTGAGTGGACCAATCAGCATTACTTAGTGTTAGTAGACTCTTATTTGAACCGGTTTGAGGTAGATTTGCTACCTAACCTAATGTCCAGAACTGTTATTACTAAGCTGAAACATCATTTCTCAGTCCATGGTAGCCCACACAAAGTTATCTCTGACAAAGGTACCCAGTTTACCAGTCAATTATTTCAGAAATTTGCAAAAAAGTGGGACTTTATCCATATTACTAGCCGACCAGAATACCCACAGTCAAATGGCATAGCTGTACATGTAGTACAGCATGCAAATCAATTACTAGAGAGGTCAAAGTGTGACAATACTGCTATCTTCTTGAATTTACTTAATCTCAGAAATATACCCCATGACAACCTACTTGGCTCACCTGCTCAGAGATTTCTATCTAGGCAAACCAGAACAACCTTGCCTATCAGTTCTAGTTTGTTGGTGCCTAATGCTGAAAACATCAGAGCAATCAAAGCTCAACTATTTGAGAAGGAGTACTGAGCTGCCTGTTTGTCCTCAGAGGAGTGGTTTAAGACAGTAACTTGTAGTTCAGTGGCCATTTTGGGTCATTTCCTGCCTTTTCCAGCCCCCTGCTATAAAGCACGCTTTGGCAGGCTTTTCTGGCTGTAGAGAACTCAGCACAGCTCCTCGTGGTATCCAGCAGAGTTCCTAGAGCAGCAGAGAAAGGAAAAAGCAACTTTCCAGATTTTAAGTATTTTTTCTTGCATTTTTCGACCATTTGTGTTATTCAATGACTGTTTCTGTCTATTTTATAGTGGTATTACCTGTTTTTCCTGTTTTTATAAGCTTTAATTGTTGGTTGCACTTCTTAGTTTAAGTTTGCTTAAAAGTTAAACTACAGGCTAATACACTCAAGTGTACTAGCTTTTGATAGCATTTAATCGAAAAGCAAAGCATTTATTGTGTTTTCTGTTCTGTCTGTGAAAAAAAACTTGAAAAAACAAACAAAAAAAAAAAAATATTCTTGTTCTCCTAACTTTCCTGGCTAGTTTGTTCCAGTGATCAGATTTTGCTGATCCCTGGGCTTTGTCTTGGTTCCTGTACTTCTCCATTTTCTTTGTTTGGTCAGGGGGAAGTTTCTTTACTCACCAGTGGGAGTGGGGAGTACTGAGCTGCCTGTTTGTCCTCAGAGGAGTGGTTTAAGACAGTAACTTGTAGTTCAGTGGCCATTTTGGGTCATTTCCTGCCTTTTCCAGCCCCCTGCTATAAAGCACGCTTTAGTGCGGAGTTGCCACTAGAGCAGCATCGGGCAGCGCCGGTTTAACAAGGTTAAACTTTTTCTGGCTCCATAAAGTCTGTTCTTCATTTTTTCCCTTAGAACTGCTCTACTAGTAACCTAAACAGTATATCCCTTGACTAAAAAGCGCAGCACTTGTTCCTAAAAGTTTTTTTTTTTCTCAAAAAAAAAAAAAAGCTCAGCACTTGTCACTTCTATATTATACAAAGTCCCTCACTTGCGAAACCCCCCCAGGAGTACCCACTTCCTTACTAAGTCCTCTCTTATTCAGTCTCATACCTAACTTCTTAATTTTTCTAGCATGTCGAAGGGCCAGATGCTGGCATCCTCTCCTGCCCAGTGTGTGAATCTGGGAATATTGAGGCAATGTTACAATTGCCTCATGTACACAGACAACCCTCTCCTCCTCCCACATAACACAAATACTTGCGAGAGATGCAGCTATTTAGCCAAACTGGAGGCTGAGCTCTCTCAACTCAGGACTGGCAAGACCAGACAGGAGGAGAAGGAAACTACACACACCACAAAACCAGCCTCACATAATGCTACCACACCACTGAATCAAACACATAAACACACAAAGACATACTCGGAGGCTCTGAGTAAAAATGTACCTAAACAGCAGAGGCCTCCAAAGCAGACACCCAAACAACTGCTACCTCAAGACACCCCACAAGCAACACATAAACCACAAAATCAGTGTGCAAAGCAGTCACAGCCCTTAAGGCCAAATACAACACAAACATACTTGTCATAGGTGACTCCATAGTCAGACACACTGACGTCCCACTCACCAGGCTGAACAAGGAGAGGGTCACAGTAAGATGCCTATCGGGGCTCTACAATCCGCCACATAACACAAGCACTCGGGTCACTCCACGGCAAGTACAAATATGACACAGTCATTGTCCATGCTGGTGTGAGCGACCTGAGGCGTACCTCCCTGGACTACATGAAAAGAGACATAGAGGAGCTCTCTGATTATGTAGCCCAGGCAGGTATGACCCTGACCCTGAGCAGTATCCTTCCTTCACCAAGAATGATGCCACAATATAGAAACAAGATGATCATATTAGTCATCAGGTCATACCTGCCTGGGCTACATAATCAGAGAGCTCCTCAATGTCTCTTTTCATGTAGTCCAAGGAGGTACATCTCAGGTTGTTGACACCAGCGTGGACAATGACTGAGTCGTACTTGTACCTGCTGTTGAGAGACCTGAGTGCTTGCGTTATGTGGCGGATTCTAGCGCCCGACAGGCAGCTTACTGTGACTTTCTCCTTACTCAGTCTGGTGAGCGGGACATCAGTGTGTCTGACTATGGAGTCACCAATGACGAATGTGTCTGGCATTGTGTTTGGCCTTAAGGGCTGTGACTGTTTGTCACTCTGACTGTGTGGTCTATGTGTTGCATGTGTTGGGTCCTGAGGTGGTAGTTGTTTGGGTGTCTGCTTTGGTGGCCTCTGCTGTTTTGGTAGATTTTTGATCAGAGCCTCCGAGTATGTCTTTGTGTGATTATGTGTATGATTTGAAGTTGTGATGGTGTTGATGTGGGTGTTGTTTTGAAGGTGCATTTGGGGCTGCTGAGGGTATTTCTTATGTGTACTTTGTCTAGGAGGTCTTTGTGGTTTAGGAAGGTTACATGTAAGTGCCTCAGTATAAGTAGGTCAATATGTCTGCTTTGAATTGTGCGTGATGGGTGCCGCATGTGTACTACTGACAACCTTATTGATCTTAGGAGTAGTTTTATGTGAGAGTTTTGTCTCCAGTGATGTTGTGTAAATACATCTCTCACATACTGTATCAGTTTGTTTGAGAATTAACTGGTTGTCAGTAAACATGAGGCAATTTCAACATTGCCTCAGGATGCCCATATCCACCAAGTTGGTAACGGAGACAGTAGAAAAGTTTATATCCATGGCAACAGATACTTTTTTATTGATTAGACTGTTGGAGTGAGAATATCAATCACTGTCATGAGTATCCGATTTGCAAGTATGTGGACAGTGCTTGTGCAACTAGATAATGGAGAAATTTCAATTGTGCTTTTACAGGAAAAATGTCACTCAAGGTGTCTGAGTCTGTACAGAGCACTATCAAACAATTGAGGGGAAACTAATAATGGATGATTTACTAGTTGGAAGGTGATGGAGAAGCAGAGCATGACAAAAACCTTAGGAAAGTTCTGGACACAGCGCATGAAGTAAACTTGAAGATCAATCCTCTGAAATGTAAATTCAGGCTACCAGAAGTTACTTATGTAGGTCATTTATTTACCAGTACAGACTTATGACGAGACCCTTCCAAACAAGCAGCCATTCTCGAGATGTCACCTCCAGAAAATTTCGAAGCCCTACAGTGTTTCCTTGGCACGATTAACTATTTGGGCAAGTTTTTACCTGACTTCAGTGAGTTAACAGTGCCTTTAAGAGAGATGACATGCATAAATGTTGCCTGGTCATGCGTGGAATAGCACCAGAGAGCATTTGATAACCTCAAGCAGAAAATTGCCAGTCCACCTACATTGAGATACTATGATGTCCACAAACCAGTAATTCTTTCCTGTGATGCTTCAAACTTCGGTCTTGGTGCAGTTATTCTTCAAGAGGGTAGAGCAGTATCCTGTGCATCTAGAACTTTTACCCAAACTGAAATGCAGTATGCTTAGATTGCGAAGGAACTTTTGTCAATTGAGTTCACATGTCGAAGTTCCATGATTATATTTATGGCCGAGCTATTCAGATTGAGACTGATCATCAACCTTTAGTCACTATTTTAAAGAAGCCTATACATACAGCTCCAGCAAGACTACAAAGAATGATGCTCAGATTACAAAAATACAACTTCAAAATGGTTTATACAAAAGACAAACTTCTTTATCTGGCTGATAATTTATCCAAATCACCCAGAAATACCACAGAACAGCTTGATTCAGAGAATTTTGACTTTGATGCCATGGAAGTGCGTATTTTTTCTACCACAAGACTTGATGAGCTAAGAGATCATACAAAGACTGATCCAGTTTTGCAGAAGCTCAACCACTTCATCAATGTTGGATGGCCATCAAAGCAGTCTTGTATACCACCAGAAGTTCAACCTTATTTTCTTTACAGAGATGAGATGCTGATGGAAGTTGTTGTTCCTACTTCTTTACAACATGAATATATTCAGATTTTGCATCATGGCCACCAGATTCCGAATCTACCAAAAGAAGGGCAAGAGGACTAGTGTTTTGGCCTTCTCTGTCAAAAAACATTGATAAAGTCCTTTCATCTTGTTCAGTATGCAATAGTACTAAACCACATTTGCAAAAAGGTCTGCTTCAGCTAAGCCAGATTCCTGAACTACTTTAGTCAACAGTAGCTACTGACATATTTGAGTGGAACAATCAGCATTACTTAGTGTTAGTAGACTCTTATTTGAACCGGTTTGAGGTAGATTTGCTACCTAACCTAATGTCCAGAACTGTTATTACTAAGCTGAAACATCATTTCTCAGTCCATGGTAGCCCACACAAAGTTATCTCTGACAAAGGTACCCAGTTTACCAGTCAATTATTTCAGAAATTTGCAAAAAAGTGGGACTTTATCCATATTACTAGCCGACCAGAATACCCACAGTCAAATGGCATAGCTGTACATGTAGTACAGAGTGCAAAGCAATCACTAGAGAGGTCAAATTGTGACAATATCGATATCTTCTTGAATTTACTTAATTTCAGAAATATACCCCATGACAACCTACTTGGATCTCCTGCTTAGAGATTTCTATCTAGGCAAACCAGAACAACCTTGGCTATCAGTTCTAGTTTGTTGGTACCTAATGCTAAAACACCAGAACAATCAAAGCTCAACTATTTGAGAAGCATTCCTTTCAGAATTCCAGCTATGATAAAACAAGCAGATTTCTTCATCCATGGAAATAAGGAGAGACAGTGAGGATGCAAATGGGAAAAGGCTTTGATTGAATTGGTCAAGTGAGAGGTATATGTGCTGAGCCAAGATCCTACTTAGTGGAATTTGAGGGTATAGAATACAGGAGAAACTGCAGGCATATTCTTTCTGTGTCAGAATTAATATCGCAGCATTGTACCAATTATACAGACTCTAGATCTCAGAGCAACCGAGGCAATGTTCCTGTTAAAGAACATGTCTCAGTACCTATTCCCATTCCTGATGATGTCCCAGATGTCAATAAAGCTGAACATTCCTTAAAGACAGTCCCTGTTGCTAGACCCAGTTCTCATTTTTATGTCATACAATCAAGTTGTATTTCTAGACCTAGTGTAAAATACACAGCTACCTGGACATGATTATTTCCTTTGTGTTTAGTTTTGTATAATTGCATGTCAAATAATTGGTTTTGTATAATTGCATGTCAAAGGATAATTTCTGTATAATTGCATATCAAGTCAATGTTATTTAGTGTATGAGCTATTTCTCAAAGGGGAAGGATGTAGAACACAGCGTGTGTTGTATCTATAAGAAGCATTTCCAAGTGTAGGCACCTGCATATAAATAGTGAGCACATGCAAACAGCAGTGCCATTTTACGAGAACTGCCAGACTGTTAACATGTATTAGTGCAGTAGTCAGTCTGTTTATAAGTTTACTTAAGTTTAAGTTACTAAGCCCTAATCGTGATGTGTTTGTATATAATAAAGTTGCTTGAACTGAACCCACAACTGTTCATCTGTTTTATCCTGACCGGATGAGTGACATAAACCCTGCCTGTGATATAAATAGGACCTGCTGGAGAGACAAGAATGTATCCTAGAATTACCCCATCCCTGGAACAGGCTCTTCATCCATGCGAAACAGAGTTCCTCCCTAACCCAATTCAAGTGCAACCTGGACAATTGGATGGAAAACAGGAAATTCATCCCTGGTTTGTCACCTATGTCTGTAATGAACACAGGCACCCTGTAAATCGTTCATCTCCCAGGCCCTTGCTTATAAATGTTTCATCTCCCAAACCCCTGCTTACACTTATCAAGGGTATCAGAACTTGTCAGAGATTTGGGATGCATGGCTAAGCTTAAAAAGGTTCTTGTGGTCATTAGTCTAGTAAACACCTATGAACCTATGTATATGCTAGTCTTATAACGTTGTATGTATATAATATGCTGACGTTTGTATGCAACATGCTGATGATATGTATGTAATGACATACTGATGATGTGGTATGTATGGGACATGCTGATGATATTGTATGTAAATGACACATTAATGATGCATGTGCTTGGCATACTGATGCTGCATGAACATAACATTCTGATGATGAATATGCATGTCATGCAGCTGATGTATGTATATTAGCATGATAATAAGGTGCATATATACCATGCTGATGGTGTGGCATGAACATGACATGCTGATGTATGTACACAACCTGCTGATGATATTGTATGTATGACATGCTGATGATGTAGCATGTACATAACCATATTGATGAAACCACATGTACATGGCATGTTGATGATGTATGTGCCAGACAACTGATGCATGTATATGAGCATGCTGTTGATGCATGTACATGCCATACTGATGATGTATGTACACAGCATGCTGATGATGTGTATGCACATGACCATTCTGATGAAATTGCATGGCATGGCATGTTGATGTCTATGCATGGGATGCTGATGTTGCATGCACATAATGAGCTGATGTATGTGCCTGACATGCTGATGATGTGTTATGTAGATTCTGGTGAAACTACGTGTACATGACATGTTCATGTCTGTGCATAGCCTGCTGTTGATGTTGTATGCATATGATGAGCTGACGTATGCACCTGATGTGTTGATGTGGTATGTACACAACCATGTTGATGAAACTACATGTACATTGCATGTTGATGATGACATATTCACACGATGAGCTGATGATGTATGTAAATGACCATGCTGATCACATTGTCTCTACATGAAAAAATGATGCATGCATGAGTTGCTGATATGTTTCAGTACTACTCTGCCCCACACAACATAAAGCACTGCTTGTGATTCCCTGCTGGGAGAGAAAACCTATAATCTGATGTTATTAATCTTCTTTTCATTCATCACTGATGGGTTTGTTCTGAACCCTCGGAACTGTGTCAGCCTTTTTACCAAGCTTGCACCAGCCAAAACAACTGTCAAGCTAAGTCTCTTCCCAGAATGCCCTTCTCCATGTTACCTCAGATCTCGTTTGCCACATAGCCATAAAGTTGCATTTCAGCCAAGCTCTCAGCTAAGTGGAACTTTGATATTTGTGTGAAAAAGTTTTGATATCCTCATATTTTATTGAGTGAATAGTATTTATAGTGTTTTTTTCTGTCTAACCTTGTTTTTATTCTCTGTACTCTACCTGTTGTTACCATTGGTAAACTTTCAACTACCATTGTTGGTACGGCCTTTCCTCCCTTACCCTTGTGGTATTCCTTCAATATCATAGCTAGTATTGTGTTTCCTGTTAACCTATTAGCTTTGTTTTTTTTTTTTTCGTTTTTCTCTACATATCACTGTATTGCTATATTTGTGACTTCTTGAACAGTGTTTGACTTTGTTTGTAGTTGGATTATATGGTTGGCCTGTGGTGTCTTTCTGTCAAGATGTCGGATAAGAAGAGTACTTCAGGTGTTAAGCATTGTGCTTCATGTAATGGCAAGTTACCTAATAGTGATTCTCACAATGACTGTGTATACTGTTTGGGAATGCCCCACCTTTTGGTGTAGCCTCCGTGTGACATTTGTCAGAGTTTCAGTCAATGCACTCTTAATGAGGGCAAAAATAAACTGATTCTGAAAGGGTTGCTCAAGTCCCCTTTCTCAGAGGCCATTTCTGAGATGGAGGTCTCAACCCCTCCTACTAAAGACAAAAAGAGATCCCACTCTGTTACCTCCTCACCATCAGGTGATTAGGGCAAGCCTGGCAAATCAAAGGTCCCAAAGTTGTCTTCGGAGCATAAATCTGCTTCTGCAGCTCCGTCTTCCTCAGCTCCGAGCATCTCGAAACCTTCAATACCAGCGCCAGTTTCAGCACCTGTCCTACCTTCAGCACCAATTGTAGACCTTACTACACCTATTTCAACTTTGGCACCTGTGGCCACTTCGGCTTAGGGCACACCTTCGACTGCTTCGTTAGTTATCATTTTGGATCCGAACATTTCGGCTCTGAGTGCCACTTCTGCACTAAGAGTTGTACCGACTTCACTGGCTTTGACCCCTTTACCTCCGGTCTCAAAACTAGAGATTCGGTGCCAGCAGACCTTGCACCACAGACCTGATACTCCCCTTCCATAGATCCATTTCTGGGCCAAGCATATAGCCCCTTCATTGAATGTCCTGACTCCCCATCCGAAGTATCCACTAGATCCACCAGGAGCCTGTTGGAACACGACATGGTGCATCTTGTGGACCAGCTGTTGTTAGCCAGGGGGATACTCACACTTTTTAAGACCCATCCACCTGCAGAACTTGGGTTGACTTATCCATGGACTCCATCTTACACTCCTCCTTCAACCATCTCGGTTCTGAAGCCTTCTGCTCCATCATCCTTCTTGGAACCCATCACCTCAGTGCCTACAGTGCATCTTAATCCAGCTCTGAGTTTGCCCCTTTGGTCTTCGGTTCCTGCTGAACCAGTTCTTCCTCAGTCTGGGGATTGGGGGATAGGCACTTTGGCCCAGGGCACGGAGCCATCTTTCTCCTCGGTTCCATTATCGGTGCTGATAGCCACGTCCACACTGATCCTGCTTGAGGCTCCACCTCTGGGGGCAGGTTCGTCAGAGCAGGGTGTGACCCCAGTCCTGAGGTTGTCTTTCTCAGTTCTGGGCTATCATCCCTTTTTGGGAAGGCCCGCCTTCCGCAAGATGGAGAAGGCTCTTGCTTCTGGCAGCACTCCTTTGACATTGAAACCCCAGTTTTTACCCCTTGAGCTACAGCTGTCACAGACCACCCCCCGGGACACCGGGCAGAGAAGCCACAGGACACCCCTGTTCAGGGTACCCGATCTTCCAAGTCCTTTTCAAAGTCCCCCACTGAGAAGCCCCCTTGAAAGAGGATGTGCAAGAGGAAGCACATGGACTCACCCGAGGAGTCCTTAACTGAAGACACGGACTAAGATGATGGTGAAGGGCCCCCACGGTCACCACCTGATGATGTCTCCTTTGGAGACATCCTGGAAATGTTAAAGCAGAGAGGTGATTGGAAGCCCTCCAACCCTTCATCTGAGGAGTCCGTGTTCCTGCAGGATTTCCATACCCGGCCTTCTACCTCTTGAGTGACACTGCCTGCCGACAAGCTTGTCCAGCTCATCATGCAGCATGCTTGGAAGAACCCAGATACCATTGAGGCGATCCCTTGGAGACCAGAGAAAATTCTTTCCCCTCCCAAGGAGAACCCGCATTGGTCCAAAGGGTTACCAGTCGATGCTATGGTGGTGGCAGCGGCCACAAAAAAGGACTTGGCTGAGGAAAGTCCTGCTGTCCACCTGCCCAACAGGGAGTCCTGGGTGGTGGACAGACTTGGGAAGTGTGTTTTTGCATCAGGGAGCTTTGCTATACAGTCCCTAAATTATTTGGCATATTTTACGAGGCTCCAGAGAGACTTGATCTCCAAATTCTTTGCGACGCTCACAGAACAGTTGTCTGATGAGATCAGGGACAAAGTGGCCTTGCACCTTGCAACCCTGGAATCAATATCCAACTCGTCCATGAGGTTACTTTCACATGCGACCAAAGGGGCAGCTAGAGCAGTGGGTTTGGGAATTGCCATGAGGTGTCATGCCTGGATGTGCATTTGTGACCTTGTGGATCCCTTCAAGTCTTCCTTTATGAATGCTCCCATCGAAGCTTTATCCCTTATTGGCTCCAAAGTGACGGAGACACTAGCCAGGTGCGAGCAAAATGGAAAGACCCTGTCTGCCATAGGCCTACAGTTTTCCAACCCTCAACATTCCTACTCCAGGAATCAGAGGAGTGGAAAAATGTGGTACAAAAAATCTCAGGGTCCTTTCCTTGCCACACATGGTGATGATACGCTCAGGGGCAGAGGGAGTAACAATTCTGGAAGATGCCCCTACAGAGGTAGAGAAGGTCCTTCTAACCAAGGCTCCAGGGAGTCCTTCTCTGGACAGCCTTATCAGCATTCCTGAGGAGCAGCCCGATTGCTTACCTCTGGAAGCAGATGGGGTCATTTCTCTCTGCACCAATCACTGATCATTGGGTGCAGAGTATCATCACCAGAGGTTACACCATTTCCCTTTCTTGTCAACCAAACCTTCCAAGAAAACTTCCTGACATTCCACCCAGTCAAAGGGAAGAAGCAGCTTCAGAAATTATAAAGCTGTCTCAAAAAAAGAGTCATCCAACCAGTCCCACCAGACCAGCGCGGATCCAGATTTTACTCAAGATTCTTTTTTGTGCCAAAAAAGACAGGGGACTGGAGACCTATTTTGGATCTCAGCAGCTTAAACAAGTCTGTCACCCAAACCAAATCCCAGATGGTCACGGTTCAGTCCATTCTTCCCTTTTTAAGAGAAGGTGATTGGATGTACTCAATAGATCTCCGGGATGCATATTACCACATCAAGATGGACAAACATTCCAGGAGTCTGCTTTGCTTCCAGCTAGGGGCCAGTCATTATCAATTTCATGCCCTGCCATTCGGTCTCTCTACAGCCTCCAGAGTGCTCACATAATGTATGGCAGTAGTCACAACTCACTTGAGACTACAAGGATTCCGGGTGTTTCCATATCTGGATGACTGGCTCCTCACCGCCCCACCTAGCATCTTCTGGTAACAGCACTGCATTATACTCTCTCTCTGGCAAAATTTTTGGGAATAATGATACATTGGGAGAAATCAAACCTTACTCCTACACAACAAATAGAGTTCACTGCAGCAGTGTTCAATACTCAGTTCTGTCTATTATCACTCCCAATTCACAGACTCCACTGATTGAGGCTTCAGTTCTGAGTGATACTCTCTCAAACAAAAGTTTCAGCAAGGGAAGTTCTTCAGGCCCTAGGCTCTATGGCAGCTTCAATCCCAATAGTGCCTCTAGGAAAGCTACATATGTGGATCCTGCAATGGCTCCTTCTTTGACAATGGTTCCCAGACCATTACCCTCTCTGTTACCAGATTTGAATACCCAACTCTTGCAAACAGGACCCCCTTTTAGTGGATGAGGCCAGACATATAACTTTGGAGTCGTTCATTTCAATCCCCTCAGCTCACAGCCATTGTGACTATGCCTGTTTCCCTGATCGGGTGGGGGGGCCATTTCCAGGGAAAGACCATCCAAGGCACATGGTCCACCTCAGAGGCCCACCTGCATATCACTGTTTTGGAACAGAGAGATTTGCTGTTAGCTTTGCAGGCCTTTCATTTGGCTCTCCCTTCTGGGACAACTGCAATTCAGTCAGACAATATGTCAGTGGTCTGGTATATCAACAAGCAAGGAGGAACCAAGTCCTACCCCATATGTCGAGAAGCCATGAGAATTTGGCAGTGGGCAATAGCTTCCAACCACTTTCTGATAGCAACGCATATCCCGAGGAGCTCCAACGTGATTGCGGACAAACTAAGCATATGCAGCCTCATGCCTCACGAGGGGTCTCTTAACCCCACACTGGTGACAGAAATCTACAGCTACTGGGGCCAGCCCTGCTGCGATCTTTTCGCCTCTCTGTCAAACAAGTGCAGCAGCTGTTTCGCCCTACTTCCCTCGGAGGGGGAGTCACGGAGGGATGCTCTAATCCACGACTGGCTCACAGGACTTCTTTACACTTATCCTCCCATTCCCCTGATTCCGCAATTTCTAAAGAAACCTCTTCAATTGAGATGCAAGGTGATCCTCATAGCTCCATTCTGGCCTCGATAAGTTTGGTTCCCCTTCCTTTGGCCTCACCTAGTATACCTGCCGTGGATTCTGAACCCTCTACCAGATCTGATTACTCACCCCCAAGGGTAGAGTCATCCAAATCTGTCCAGTGTCAAGCTGACAGCTTGGTTTCTCCACTTCCATTAGTCGCCAGGCAAGCTAATCTCTCCTCACTTATTCAAGACATCATTCTGACCTCTCATAAACCATCCACCAGAAGACTATATCAGGATAAATGGAAAAGGTTCTCCATCTGGTCCAAGGATAACATGCTAGACCCGTATTCAGCTCCAGTAACTGCAGTGCTTCAATACTTGGCTAAGTTTTTTGATAATGGAGCCTCTGCCACTACCATACGAGTACATCTAGTGGCAATTTCCAATTTCCACAATGGTATAGATGGCACCACTCTTATCTCTTTATGCCAATGCAAGGCCTTCCTCAAGGGGACTTCTCATATCAGGCCTCCTGTCAGACAGCCCATGAAACTATGGAACCCCACTTTAGTCCTTCAGACTTTGACTCAAAAACCTTTTGAACCTGCTGTAAAGTGTGACCTAAAGCTTTTATCTTGAAAATCCTTGTTCTTGGCAACCATCACGTCTGCCAGAAGGGTTTCGGAGCTACAGGCATTGTGTATCAAGAGGCCCTATCTGGTCTTTCATAAAGACAGAGTATCACTTCAGGCAAATCCATCCTTCCTTCCCAAAGTTAACAAATGTAAAATAAAATAAAATAAAAGTTGTTTCTGAATTCTCCATAAACCAAACCATTGATCTACTAGTGTTCTTTCCGAATTTTGCCAGTAGAGGAGAGTACTGCCTTCACTCCTTAGACATACATAGACAACTGAGATTTTTACCTAGACAGGACCAAACTTATCCGTAAATCTGAACAGCTTTTCATGTCTTTTTCTGGACCCAGAATGAGAATGGCTGTTTCTAAGGTTACATTATCAAAATGGCTAAGGGACTGTATACTTTTCATCTATTCCCTCAGTAATGAACCTATGCCAAAAGTTAAAGCTCACTCCACTAGATCTATGGAAACATCTGTAGCTTTCCATTCCAGGGCTTCCATGGATGACATCTGTGCAGCAGCTACTTGGGCAAAGACTCATACCTTTTTCAATCATTACAAATTGGACCTGGTCTCCAGAGGGAGAGCTGCCTTCGGCTCAATGGTACTCAGGAATGTTCTTCCATAAGGGCCACCCATGGACCTCAAGGTAGCTTGGGATTCTGTCCCATCAGTGATGAATGGAAAGAAGATTAACAACATCAGATAAAGAAGTTATGTCTTACCATAATGTTCCATCTGTGTTGTTCATCTTCTTTCATTCATCACTTCCCACCCTCCTTCCCCCTCCAAAGGCTCCTGGGGGATGCTTTGGGTCTGAGTGATGTCCTAGGGTATTTGCGCAGAAGTGGCCTGTGCTTTACTTCTTTTTATCTAGCAAACTCGATCTGACATAACAGGGAGAAGGGCATTCTGGGTAGAGACTTAGCTTGATAGTTTTTTTTGGCTGGCATGAGCTTGTTAAAAAGGTGAGTCGGTTCCGAGGGCTTGGAACCAAACCCATCAGTGATGAATGAAAGAAGATGAACAACACAGATGGAATGTTATGGTAAGGCATAACTTCTTTTTTTTTGTCTGTGACCTTTTTGAGCTGCTTTCTGATGCCTGCTTCATTTTGGTTTCTGTTTTAAGAAATCTGCTTGGCCTGGTATTTTTTTTTTAGGCTGCACATTTCACATTTTTTTTTTTTCCTATTGGATAAATTGTCTCTTGAGTGATAATTAAATACTTAGTGAAATTCTGGGCCACTGCCTTTGTTTGAAAATATTTGATGCCTGCATAAACTAAAGCACTGACCTACATCCAGTTTGTTGATTTGCTTTTTAAACCTGGTGTCTTTAAGCTGCCCACCCGTACTGTAAATTGAGTTTAATAAGATCCTCCCTTTCTACACTGCTGTTGATATCCTGAATTATTTATTTGCCTTTCCTTTATACACTGATGTTGATATCCTGAATTATTTATTTGCATTTCCTTGTGTTTATATTGAAAAAGTGCATTTCCCTCCCATTGTCTGTTCTACTTGATCTAGCTAGCTGTTGGATAAAGTAGTGTATTTTACACTCTAGCAATCAATTGTCTTAACACATAAAAGGTCAGTGGATTTTCCATCTAGTGCACTGAGAGGTAGCCTGGTCTGTTGAGGCGTAGGGAACACTTGAGATTTCTGAATGAAGTTTTATTGGCTAGAGGGCTTATCTTGTTTTTTAGTGCCTTTATAAATTCTATAAAATTGAGTAGCTTTTGGCTCATTTATTCAAAGGGAAGTACTTTTATTGAACGATCACACTTTTATAAGCTGTTTAAAGTACACTGGTGAATTTATATCTTTAAGTTTGTTTGTAGTAGCATTTTGTACCATTTAACTTTGTTTATGGTAGCATTTCACTCTGGATACTCCTACTGTGGTTTTGCATTAAGAGGACTGGGACTGTTCACCTGGTGGCAGTAGGTGTTTACCTGGCTTGTCTGAGCTGGGAAACAGACAAAAGAGCTCCAAGTATTTTTTTTTTGTACGTCTCTGCACTTGATTTGCACTGTTTTGATACCTAGATAGCAAAGACTAGATTCAGATCTGCTGAATCTAGACTATTGATACACTTGAGCACTAAATCAGCCATCTTATATTATGAAGGGCTCCCGTGCACCCTTGTGGCAGAGGAATGTGGATCCAGCCTTGTCTGAGCTGGGGATTGCTGGAGGAAGGTTCATTGTGTGCTTTCCTATTGGTCTTAAACGTGTCTTAATTTCACCTGTATTTAAGCCTTGTGCTTGTGCTTGTGCATTGTAGTACACCTGTGTAGGTGCAAACACCTTGAAACTCAATTTTCCCTAGACATCTGTCAGTGGAACTCTCCTAACCCTCCCTACTGCACTATGGGCACACTGATCAGCTTTGCTACACAACCTTCATTAGAACAAATACCTTTGTTAGTTCTAGTACAAAAACTGTTCAGACTAGCCCAATCCCTTCCCTAATAGCACATATGGTAACAACCTGCTATAATGGGAAGTTTCCCATCATTTCACCAGCCAGCCTGATTGGCGTGGGCATCTTGAGGCAATGTAGTAATTGCCTCCTGTATACTGACAACCACTTACTCATAAAACAAACAAATACCATGTGTGAGAGATGTAATTCACTATGAAAATGGAATCAGTTCTTTCATGTAACAACAAACTGAACATAAACCAGGTTGTCAGCACACACACTTCACCTCTCATATAAAATGAGGCCATGACACATAAACCCACATACACAGAGGTGGTCACTAGCAGTCTATCAAAAGATCAGAGACCTCCCAAACACAAACCATTTGCACGCATTGCTCTGCAAATAGAAACCACTACACATAATAGCACATGCACCAGTATCTCAGCAAATAAGCCACAAGGCAAAACACCTCAAAACCTAATGTATTGGTCATAGGCGACTCAATAGTGAGACAAACAGATGTCCCCCTCACCAGGGTAGACAAAGAGAAGGTCACAGTCAGCTGCCTGTTAGGTGCCAGGATCCATCAAATCACACATGCACTCAAGTCACTCAACCACAAGTACCGTTATGACTGTCATAGTCCATGTTGGGGTGAATGATTTGAAATGTACCTCTCTGGACTATATGAAAAGAGAACTGACTGAACTCTCAGATTATGTGTCCCAGGTAGGTATGACTCTAGCCCTAAGCAGCATTTTACCTTCACCCAAGATGATGCCGCAATATAAACAAAAAATGATTGACTTCAGCAACTGGCTTAACTTGTGGTTTCAGTTCAGGGGGATCCAGTATCTGTCAGCCTGGGAAGACATGGCCGACTGGCCATGTGATGGTCTGTACCTGTCTCCTCTAGGCTATTGGATGCTGGCAAAAGTGCTTGCCTCTCCCATACTGCCTTTTTTAGGCAATGTCAAAAAAACAAAATTTCCAACGTAACAAAATCCACTCCAGACAAATTCAAGGCTCTGCTGCTTAATGCTAGGAGTCTAATCATGAAACTGCACTGCTTGGAAGCAGTCCTCATCTTGGAAGATGCTGGTGTCTGTGTAGTCACTGAGACATGGTTCAAGGCCACTGAGAGCACTCCGGCTGTGCAAGGCTACAATGCCTTCCACATGTTTAGACCTCAAAATGACCATGAAAGAACCAAAGGTGGAGGTGCATTCATCTTCATTAAAGCCAAGATCACCTTGAGACTGGTCAAACAGTACAACTCTCTCAAACTACTCCATGACCAATTAACTACAGGCAAAATACCCTACCACATCATTGCTAACTATAGGTTCCCCATCATGAACCAAGAAAAGCACATCACCTACCTGGACTTATTGGAGACACCATACAGCCCAACACCTTAGTCATGGGAGATTTCAACTATCCTTCCATTGACTGGGTGACATACATGAGCACAAACATGTTTGCCCAGTTTCCTGGACTTTGTCAATACAAATGCTCTTGAACAGATAGTCTGCACCCCCACAAGGGACTCAACTGTCCTATACATAGTACTCACCAACATGGAGGAGGTCAATGGACTCCTCCCTGTGTGATGCCATCCCTGGTAATGTCGCACCATAAATCAGTCTCATTTGAAGTAAATATTGAACCTGTCACTACCACATGAGCAAAAAAACTACAACCTATTAAGCAATGGTATAAAGTTTTATGCCCCCCCACAATCACAGACGACTCTTATGCAGTCATGTACACAAATGCCCTGTATAACACTTAATCAACTCTATAGACTCAGCTGTGCCTGACCAAATTAAAACTATATCCTCCCAAAAAAAACAAGCCACCCGGGTGGACCTCAAGTATAAACAGATTATATAACAAAAGGAAGAAACTGATGTCTAAGAGCAAGAGGGAACTGACTAAGCAGAGGAAGAATTCCCTCCACAGCTTTAACAGGCAAATCAGAAATCTTGTAAAGTCCTCTAAAGTTAATTATGAAGGTAAAATAGCATCCCTAGCTAAGGATAATCATAAGGCATTCTACGGATAATCATAAGGCATTCTTTAACTACATTTGAAATCTAAAATGTCATGCCTAGCTATGTGCCTAACTGGTAGTAAATGTTACCACTCATACTATACTGGAGGAAATTGCCAACATGGTAGCTGGCAGATGTGGCACAAACTACATGCCCCCACCAGCCATACCTCAAAACATACCTGATACCAGTCCTCTGCCTAGTATGTCTAGAGATCAGGTCATATCAGAGCTCTCCAAGGCCAAAAACATGGCCTCAATGGGACCAGATAACATCACAGGTTGCTTATTAAGCAATCTAAAACAGGAACTAGTGGACCCACTAGGCATTTTCTTTAACCACAGCCTGAGAACTGGCTTTGTTCCAGCAGAGTGGAAAACAGCAACAGTAATTCCATTGCACAATGGGGGCCATAAACCATCCCTGGGAACTATAGACCCATAAGTCTAACCAGTCTCATCTGCAAGGCCATGGAAAGAATCATCATGGACCTTATCAACAAGGACATAGGTGACCTTCAAACTCTAGACCCAACCCAGTCTGGCTTTGTTAAGGGTAGATCATGCTTATTAAACCTAGCAGACTTCTTCAAGAAAGTCATCCTGAATGAAAGTAAAACAGTACATACTGCCTATCTTGACCTAGCCAAGGCTTTTGACACAATCATCCACTCAGGTATCATTGAAAAACTCTCCCAGCTGGGGATTAAGTTACGTTACTAGATGGGTAGCCAATTGGCTCAGCAACAGAAGACATAATGTCAAATTTGGTGACTCCACATCTACTAGTAGACCTGTCACCAGTGGCATATAACAAGGATTTGTGCTGGTCCCTTTACTGTTTGGAATCGGTTTCTCATAAGTCCAGGCTAAACTAGATGGCCTTTGGTTACCAAGTTCACTGATGATTGCAGATTGGGTGCAATCATTGAGTCCCCCAGTGATGCTAACATATTACAGGAGGGGTTAACACAGACAAATGACTGGTGCCAAAGCCACAGTCTAAAACTAAATGCAAAAAAGTTTATTATTATCCTCTTTGGCAAAGTGGAATTCCCTGCTAATTACAATATTGACAACACCCACTAAGTTCAAACCCAGTGGTCTGAGACCTGGGAACATAAGTAGATGGCAATCTGAACTTTGACCACCAAGTTTCCACAGTGGTAAAGAAAGTCTTCTATGTTGCATATCTCATAAGTAAGGGCATCTCATCCAGGTCTAAGGATTTATAACTCTACTGTACTCGACCCTCATCAGACCATTTATAGAGTACAATGCTCCCTTCTGCATGTACCTCACCAGACACCTGGAGCAGCTGGAGACACCACAGAGGTTCCTCACCAAGAACATACAGGGCCTCCAAACCATGACTTAAATGAACAGACTGAAAGCCCTGTCACTGTACTCTGAATCATACAGACTGCTGAGAGGCGACTTGTGACTGGCCTACAGGGCAGTCTCTGACCCTGCCCTTAGGGATATGCTGCACATCCAAAAGTCAAATGGCAGAAAAGTCACTCATTCTAGGGATCTTAACCTAGCCTGTGATATTAACAGAACATGCTGGACAGACAGATATATCCCTCAGAGATTGCTGCTACTCTGGAATATACTTCCATGTCATGTGAAGCAGGGCTCCTCCCTGACCCTATTTAAACGCAACCTGGACAAATGTATGGGAGACTGCAAATTCACCCTTGTGGTGGCACTCATGTCCCTCATGGACAGAGGTAGTCAGTGTTTATCATACAGGTGCTCTGTGAATTATGTCCATCTAATCAAAGACAGCTGAGCTGGCAACTCAGTATTAACATGACTAGGCTTGTAAGGGCTTTAGGGCCGCTAGTCTAGTAACCTCCTATGAACCTGTGAACATCATTCTCCAAAAAACACTGGTGACATTAGGCATTCTTCTAGTGGTGGTAGTCTGCAGTTGGACTGACATATATTTTTGATTCTCCTGCACAGTATACTCTGCAATTCATGCTTTTTAAATTGGGGCCATTGGTAAGGCACCTTATCTACATTCCTATTCTGTATCTGAAGTACTTGGTAGTGTAAAATTTTATAGAGAATTTGTCAGTCTGTGATGAAATCTCCTTAAATTTGTATGAGACAAAAGTACTGAGCATCTGACTTCTCTAGTATGGTTTTATTTTTCATAACAATAAATTCTGAGTATTTTATTATTCTACCTCATTTAGTTGTTAGAGTTTCATTTTTTGCTTACATTTTTGTTTGTTTTTAACACAGATTGTCTTGTGTGGCCAGTACTGTTAAGTCAATACTCCATGCATTTGGACTTCTTTATAAATTGATCAGTAGGGCTCAGCCCTATGCAGCTGTAGAAGATGTTTATGAATTCTGCCAGTAAGAAACTCATTTATCTGCAAGTATCTTAAAACAATCTAAGATAAAAACATCCCTAGTAACCATTAAAAGTCTCAAGAGCAATGTATATGAATTGCTAAGAGTGAAAATAGAAGCTAATCAAAAATCCCACAATACAACCTGGTTGAAAAAGAAATAAATAAATAAATAATGGTGGTAGGCGCCATTTAAAAGATTCAGACAGAAATTGAAAACATATTAAGTATAACAAAATAATGTATTGTACTAAAGCTGAAATCTAAATACTGCTAACCCTTAAACAGAAAAGGAAGCACAGAAGCCTTTGTTTCTCTGTTTGCCTTATATAGCTTACTACAGATTCACAAACATATAGAAATTCAGGGACTTCCAAGATAGCTGCACATTAAGTATCAGCTTAATTTCAACACTTCCAGTGTGATAACAGAAACTTAGAAGACAGAGCTGGTAAACTCATATTTTAGGGTAAATTTCAATAACTGGCTAGTAACTGCACTGCCTGCATTCCAGCAAAAAATAAATTTAGAGAACTTGAAAGAAAATCAGTCACAAAAGGAGAGGAAAAACATTGACTGGGAAGAATTCTGCACCGGTTAGCAAAAAGTGGCGCTAGCTCCAGCTTTGGTGCAAGACATGACTTCCAATAACCTAGAGGTAAAAAAAATGTCAAATGTACTCAGAGCTGATTAAAATAAAGGAAACACTGATGGAGTATATTAACTCAAATAACAAAAGGATAAAAAAAATGAAAGAAGCTTTAAATAGATATTCAGATGAGGTTATAAAACTGCAAAAATCAGAGGTCAAAATGAAGAAAAGGCTGGCTGAATATGAGACTGCTCACGAAGAGCTGTTTTAAAAAATAACAGAACTAGAGGACAGAGCATATAGAGAAAAAAATAGATTTTCTGCTGTACCAGAGAGACCAGAAGGAACAGACTATATTAATGTTATGAAAGTACAGATAAGCAACTGGACCGGTATTCCACGTCAAGAGTTGTTAATTGAAAGGGCACATTGTGTGTATGCTCCAAACCTGGCTATGAGAAAGCAACGTAGACCTTTAACAGTAAAGATACAATTCACCAGCAGAAGGAGTTGATTCTGACAAATTTGTGGCAGAAGGACAAAGTATTAAAAGTGAGAAACAGTAGAGTATTTGTGAAAGTGATTACTTACTGTACACCAGGCAGAAGAGGAGGAGATTTATTCCACTAATCAGGAAATGTCATGAAGCAGGAGTGAGGTTCAAGCTGCTGTATCCAGCATTTTTCAGAATATTCTTTCCTGTAGGGACAAAATTATTTTTTGATGTAGAACATGCTAAGGAGGAAACGTTTGTCGGGCAAAAAGTAATCTGTAAAACAGAAGGATATTGTGCTTTTTCTTCTTCTGGTAATAAAGCCCACAGAGCAAATGTGTCAGTGAAGCCTTTTCTAATGTTTCAACGGAAAATGCTTGAGAGGCAGAAAAAGACTAGAGGAACCGATAGTGCATTGGAGCTGAGCCAGAGACTGGATTTGAGAGATAGAGATCAACGGGAATAAAACCAGCAACTCAGAAATGGACAAATAAATGTGAGATTACATAGCATTAATTATATTTGAGAAGCATGACAGAACAAGAAAACATGGAAATATTGGACTTTTTTGACTTTGTTAAACTTGTAGGGGACTCTAAAGCATATGCTCTGCTTCACGTCATTAATGTTTGGAAGAACATTTAGGAGAGGGGAAGAGGAATGAGGGAGTTTAGCTGTAAGTAAAACAAAATTTTGTTTTTAACAGTAGTATTTTTAATGCATGCAAAGTAAAGCTTACTCAGTTATTTTCAAGTGTAATGGGAGAACTAAAGTAAACAGGTGCCCCTGTTTTTTCTCCTTCTTTCTTTCTCCTTGTTCAGTTTTATGAAATATAGGCACTGCAATGTGAAAAAAAGAAGAAAAATATGTCTGGTCAAAACAGCATGATACAAAAAATGTGATGTGCTTTTTCTCACACTTGCATAGGGGAATGACCAGATTATGGCCATTGGCTTGATCTAGTAACAAGTTTTAAGAGAAAGCAAATAAATAAAAAAGAACATTGAATATAATAAAATGTTTCCCCCAAATAAATGAGTAGTTGTAGAAACAGCTGTGTATCTGGTTCTCAAGTCTCCATGGAGACAATCTGATAAAGACCAGTAAAAATAGAATATGTCTTTGTTTCAATTGCTTTCTTTCAATGGCTAGGAGATAATGTTTTCTGAAAGCATTCAATTGTTTTTTCCAATCTGGGAGAGTAGTAAAGATAAGACAAAAACAGACAGCACTTAGTAGAAGCACAGGCTGTACCATGCATCTTAGCATGGATAACCTTCCTTTTAGGTTAATCCAAGTGTGAGTGTGGCTGTCAGTCTGGGATATTTGTTCTCCTCTTAGGATGGTAAAACTTCAATATCTGAAATTAAACATAGTTATGTGTGTTAAAGTTTTAAGTTAACAGTTTTGGGGGTGTACTGTGGATGTGTTTGGTTCTTGTTTGAGGGTTTTCATTAAAACAAAAATGTTTATAAGATGTGACATAGGCTGAAATGGATATGACAAGAAACAACTGTAGAAAAGATCAACCTGCCAGACATTAGTGTATGCATGTAACACAAAAGCTGGAATTGGACACTTAAAAAAGCTGTTAGACATAAATATGTGAATAATACCTTTTTAACAAAATGACAGTTTTTATATTATCTTTAAATGTAAATAGTCTCACAGACACATACAAAAAAGAAAGAGTAGTGAACATTAAAAATGCAGAGTGCAAACAGCTATAGGAGACACATCTGGAAAGAAATGAGCATGTGAATTTGATAAAGAAAGGTTTTCAGTATTATTATTCAGTGGAATACCTGGGACAGAGGAAAAGAGAAGTACTGGAATTAATTGTAATAGGTGCTCCAATAGTGATAGATGAGGATGAAAAAGATAATAATTGAAAATTTGTATCACTAAGGGGCTATTGGTAAGGGAAGAGGATTACACTGGCATGTATCTATATTCCATCTCAACTTTCAGCAGGGAATATTACTTATAGGTGGAGACTGGAATTTGATTTTCAGCAGTGCAGATGTTACTGGGGGCCCCAGTAGGGAAAATGTAACAAAGGAGTGTAGATTTTTGAAGAAATTTATGAAAATATTTGGCAGGAAAGATGTGAATTCAGTAGTAGGAGTTCAGAGTGAATTTACATCTTATTCCCCATGATACAAAAGCTGGGCTAACTTATATTTTACAGGAACATGTGCATTTAATTGAAACTTTTGATACACATTCAATAACCATTTCAGATCATGCACCAGTAATAACTAGAATAAAAATGCAGGGTAATGAAATAAAAATGAGACACTGGCAGTTTTCCACCTATCTGTTGAAAAGAGTGGAATTTAAGGAATGGGTAGTGGAAATTATTTGGGAGTTATTAGAGAAGAAAGGAATTTCTTCTGAAAATATAGCTAGGGAGTGGGATAAAAGTAAAGTGGATTTTAAAAATAGGGTAGAAATAAAAGAAAGATAGATATGGTTAAGAAATAACAAGAATTATTTAGAGGGACTGACAAAGGTTTAAGTATTGCAAAATGGGGGAGTCTCACAGAACAAGAAGCAGAAAATAAGAGATTGCCTCAACAATATGGGTCTATATTGTATCAGCAAACACTTAAAAAGTGAACACTGATTCATCGACCATATGTAAGCGAAAGCTTACAATCTCAAACACTCGGAACAGTGATTTTTTTCCCAGGGGAAAAAAATCACTGGGCCGGTTTTGGGAGTTAGATATTTCCTCCAATGTGGTGCAATCTCGGAGTTGGTATATTTAAGTAGGGTGGGGGGGGCACAGCCCCCCACATTATATACTGTTTTAAGATTTTTTTGTATTTTAATTTTTTTTGTGTTCGGGATTGTAAGCTTTTGCTTATATAGGTCCGATGAATCAGTGTTCACTTTTTTAAGTGTTCACTGATTCAATATAGACCCAACAATATGCATGGGTTTAGAAAAGACTGCTGTTAAGCAACTGTTTTTGATAATACCTCCAGTGCACAAAAACTTTTTATCAGAAAGACTCAGGCAACAGAAAGTAGAAAGGGCTGTCACCAAGCTTAGGGAGCCTATAACAGGGAAGATAAGAGATCCTATAGAAGTACTAGAAATAATTTCAAAAAATTTATGAAAATCTGCATAAAGCACAGCCATGTGGAGATAAAGAAAAGGTAAAATGGAAATGTTTATGGAAGAATTAAATATCCCAAGGTTAAAGGTATTAGAGGCTCAATTACTGATAGGATAGCAGGAGATGAGATAAAAATGGTGATGTGTAAACAAGCTACAGGAAAGTCCCCAGGAATAGATGGTATTCCTGTGGAAGTTTGGAAGCTAGATGGGAAACACTTGATAAAGATCTGGAAATATTTGTTTAACAGTATTTTAAGAGGAGGAGAAGCATCAACATCCTGGAAGAAAGCAGTGGTGACTGTAGTACTTAAAGAGAGTAAAAAACAATCAGATCTAGCTTCATATAGGCCCATTTCAATTCTAAACCATGATTACAAAGTGTCTATTTATTTATCATTTGTTGACTGGGAAAATCTGACTAGGACAGAGCCTATTTTCAGCAGAGGCCCGGGGAGAAATGCTCCAGACGCATGTCTTTGGATTGTGGGAGGAATCTCACATGAATGGGGAAAGAACATGTAAACTCTGCACAGAAGGCACCCCAGCCGAGAATCGAACCGGAGAACCTCTTGCTGTGAGGTGACAACGTTAACAGCTGCACCACCGATATATATTGGCTAAAAGAATGGCAAAGATGGTGCCATAATTGATAGATATTCCTCAATGTGGTTTTGTGGAGGGGAGGCAAACATTTGACAACATTAACAGAACAGTGATGATACAGAGGGAAGCAGAATGTAAGAAAATACCACTGTTGTTGGTGGGACTTGATGCAGAAAAAACATTTGACAGAGTAAGCTGGGAGTTTATAAGCAGGGCAATGGAAACATTTGCATTCTGTGATAAAATTATAAGGTTGATTAGGAGGATACAAGAGGGATTGGAGGTAAAAATTAAAGGGGGAGGGTTCCTCGCTGATAATTTCTGTTTGAGCAGAGGAACTAGGTAGGGGTGTCTTCTTTTCCCTTTCTTATTTACATTATATTTAGAACCCTTAGCAAAGAAAATAAGGAATTCAGAAATTCAAGGATATAATTGCTACTGCAGTCAAGAAAGGCTGTCTCTATTAATAGATGATGTTATTTTATACCTGATAAAACAGAAAAGGACATCTCAGTGTTGTGAAACATTTTGAGACAGTTCCAAGTCTTTTCAGGATACTAAATTAATGAAGCTAAAACAAAGGCAATAGCTGTAAATGACATACCCACACATGAAGTGGTTCAGAAATATCCCTATTTATGGGGACATGATAAAATGAAGTACTTAGGCGTATGGATTAAAAGGATTCTGAGGTGGCAGCTAAGGATATGTGGGAAGAGATTAAACAAAAGATAATACAAAAACTGAGAAACTGGCAGGTTTGTTTTATGGATGTGGATAGTAAGATGCAAGCAGTTAAAATGTTTTTAATCACTTTAGTTTTATACACAGGTCAGGCATTTTTTATCAACCAGAGGAGAAGTTGTGGATAGCAATTAATAAAGAGATGAAGAATTTTGTCTGGGAGGAGAAGATGGCAAGAGTCAAATGGGATAAACTGATTCTTCCAACAGAACAAGGCAGTTTGGGATTACCCAATCTGAAAGGGTATTTCAGAGCTACACAGTTAAGGCTGCTATACATAGCACACGCAGAAAGTTATAATTCAAAGTGGAAAGGGTTGATGACGAAATTGAGGACGGGGTTCAAGAAACAAGGAGAGACTGGGATTTTGGATGCAGATCCTCAAGAATAATAACAATAACCACACAGAATATCATATTCATAAATTAGCAAAAAGTATTCTAAGAACTAAGCCAACATGTGAATGGAGAAGGGAGATTATGCCGCTACAGATGTCTACAATTAGGGATACAGACAATATGCAAGAGGGGGGCTAGAATTTATTGGAAAAAACTGGCAAAAAAAGCAATGTATTGGAAGTAAATAATTAGGTAGGGAAAAGTAATAGAATGAGTAGAGGCCAATAATTTATTTGGATTGCAGGCTAGGGATTGCCTTCCCTATCAAGGACTGATATCAGAGTATTGGCAGAGAGAAAGAAATAGGGGGATCCTAAGTGAAAGACCAACACTGGTACAGCTTTTAGTAAAATCTAGAATGGAAGCTGCTGTTAAAAAAGGAATTATTAGCAGAGCATATAAAATATTGCATGATAACTATAATAATCAATCAGAGGAGGTTAAAAAGGATTGGGAAGAGAGACTGGATAATTATTTTGTGAAATCATCTACAACAGGCATGTAAAGTATGCACTAATTTCCTTTTTCAGATGTGATCATAAGTGAAAGTATGCTGAAAATATTACACAAATATAAAAAAAAATTCAGCTTGTGAATTGAATTGAATTTGTAAACTGACATAATGTAACATTGGTTGTTGTTGGTGTTGTTGTTTGTCTTTCGGCTTTTCCTGGTTAGGGCTCACCACAGCGGAACTCCGGTCCGCTAATGATTGGTAGCAGATTTTCACGAACGCCGAGGTGCCAGCTCGATGTTCAACCTTCATCGAAGGCACTCCCATTTATGCATGTCTTTCAAATGCACACCCAACCGTGGGAGGACATGCAAACTCCACACAGAAGGCACTTCCCGCACTCCAGCCGAGAATCGAACGGGAGAACCTCTTGCTGTGAGGCAACAACGCTACCGCTGCACCACCGTGGATAACATTGCTGATTTTTTATATTTAGACCCCACTTTTGCAATATGAGTATTCCTTTAAAGCAGTGCATTAACATTGTTTTCATAGATTTAGGCCATTTTTTATTATTATTACTGAAGTTTACTTTTTGAAGCCACATTTGAAATGAGGTGTGAACATTTTCTGTATACCTACACCAGCAAGATACTAAATTTAACATTTAAATCAAAGATGCCAAACTCATAAGTTGGTAAAAACATTCTTGCACATTTTACATTTTAAAATAGTTTGTTCCTAGTATTTGGGGGTCCTTAGGAATGTGGCAGTTCTTATTTCTCAGCATCAAATATATTAATACTCTGACTGGAAAGTTCATATTTTTTATTTGTATTTCTGTAAAGGTACACATGGTGTTGCAAAAGTTTGTTAAAATATCTTTTTTTCATTCTTGGCATGCTTCTAACACATATACCACAACTGGAATGATACACAGAAGTTTATCACAGTTACTTGTCAATGATAACAGGCAGATTCATGAAACATTACATGTTCTGGAGTGGCACAGAGTGATGACACCTTACAATACTTCCTTATCGAATCTGGCTAGTGTCCCTTTGGTTTTGCATCTACCCGCATCCATATTTCCATGTGGGATTTCACTAAGACTCTGGATTTATGCCAAAGGCATGCCTATAGGTAAACTGCCCAAATGTGCAAGTGTATCCTGCCCAGGACAGGTTATCTGCCTTGTGTTTACTGCTTGCTAGGACAGGCTATGTTGCTGAGAACGAAAAAGTGGGTGCTGGAAAATGAATCCCCATTACTTTTTTAGTTCTGTTTGTATTAACCACGAAAGGCATGTTATACCCATCAGCTGTCTCTGATTTCATGGAATGTCTCCATTTCTGCCTGATATTTTTTCCTGTTCCTGGTAAAATAAATGATTTCTGGTAAATAACTGAGGATTACAGTCAGTCAATAATGCCAGACATTAGAGTTTCATGTTTGTTATTCTTTATAAAATATATTTTGATGCTATTCTCTTAACTTCTTTTAAGTGAATTTGAATAACATTAAAACATGACCCTGACTTTTGGCCTTTGCTCTCATATTATTTTGACTTTGTCACAATTCCTGAGCAAATAAGTTAAGAAGTATATCTCTAGTACAAGTTTTTATTTCAGGTGTAAGCTAGAAGTATTCAGAAACATAACTACTTTGATCACAGATGAAGCAGAAAAGAAAGACCAGAAAATCAACCCCAAGTCTGGCCTACTTTACATTTCACATTTTAAAAGTATTCAAGACATTGAGAATCACTCCCATAAATAATGTGATTTGTAGCTTATTATAAAATGGGGGCTATAATCAATATGGTATACATTTTGTTAAGCAGTTTTGTGAGTGCGTTATAGAGTTCTTAGATTACACAAAGGTATATAACAACAGCAACATAAATAGAAAGGCTATAAGCACAATTTGAATTACTGACTGCAGTAAGCAAACTCAGAAATTATAGACAGAACTAAAATCTTGATTTCATGACATGGTTTGCTGATATCCATAATCTTAACTAAAACTTGGAAATTCAAAAGCAAATCAGCCATTAAAACAAGAGGTAATTAAAAATAAATACAGTGCATTAGTATGTTTTAATTATGTCCTAATAGTAAAGTGTAGCAAAACGTAAATTTGGTCAAGGCAAACATAATCACATCTGAGTTTGATTTCTAATTTCTTTCACATCTATAGCCACTATGTGAATCTGTCCTCCACATTTCTTTTAAAACACTTCATGGAAAAAAAAGCTATTCACATTTATTGTTAAGTTATCTAATTCAAATACATTATTGAACAAGGAAACAAATTTTCTAAAATCCAATGTGACCACAAAAAGTCTTGAAACTAGTACCTTTATGAAGGCAGACATCAACGTTGGTGTTTCTCTTGCATTCAGCAAGGATGTCCTTTAGGTTTACCACACTTGATGGTTCTTGAGCAAGTACAGAAACTTTTGTTCAGTATTTTACATTTATAAGCATACAAAGCAGAAAAAACCCACACCCATTGTACTAACCACGTAAAGAATATCTTTCCAGGATTGGTGTATCTACTGCTGTTTCCACTCTAACCACTAATATGTTGTAGCATTTTGACTTTACCCTTATGCACTATAGTAATATAGTAGAATAGATATCAGATATTTCCATCTGAGGCACCGCACACCAGTCATTTCAGTAAGGGAGACTCAACTAAGAACTCAGAATGAGAAATATTGGTGCGCAACAATGCATATGTGCTTTATACAACTCAGAAATAATCAAGGGCTTTTGTAAGGCCTTGAATCAAGGTCCTTCAAAACAGCATTTTGTTATGCTAACAGTTGCACCAATGAAGCAGCTGTGCATTAAAAAATATTAAGGTGATAAAAAACTGCAAGTTGCTAGATGCTTCAGAGGTGCACCTGGTAAGATGTCAGAGTGGGGGTGCTCTGAAAGCATGGTGTTCAGATCTTAGGTAAAGTACTTTTTTTTCCTTTTTCTTATTTGTGTACATATTTGTTTTTGCAAACTATATTTTGTTGTACTGATGAATTGTGTGTGGCAACTCATCTGTTTATAAAGAAAGATTAAGGTGGCTAAAAACTAAATGTGTGTGCAAAATAATGACACTTTAAAAAAAAAAAAAAAACGGGTTTAATTCCCAGCTAAAACACTCATCTCTTTTTCCATTATACAAGCCATTGCTCATGACATTTGTTAGAATGACTCATTATATCCACTGGGCTGTACACTGAGAAAGATGAAGGTGACAAAGGATTATATATGTTTCTGTTTGTTTCAGAAGTAGAGACTAGTATAACAAAATGATATTATTTAAGGTCTGAGTTCAACTCGCAAAGTAAACACTTTCCTCACTTGTGAATGTGTGTTTGTAAAACTGCTGTGCCTCACAATAAATGCTTCTTGCTTCTCACACAATGCATGCTGCATTCTTATTTGAATTATTTTGGTAGCTTTGCAGCTATGAATGCTCATGCAGATGTGTTACCTCACTTAGATCTGAGAGGCACCAGAACGCCGTCCAGGGTGTCATATTCTTTGGTACATCTGTGCCACCATTTGTAGAAGAGGCATATTTGAGGTATCATCACACAATTCATATTAATTATCCATCAATCTTTAAGATCCATAATTTATACTGCAGATATGATGCATGTATCTTGCTGTTAAAAACATGTCTCATTTCTCTTGACCTAGAACTTGAAATGTTCTTATTAGTGGGGTATTGTGGAGAGGATATGCAACTCCAAAACAGAACAATCCACATTTTTCCATTAGTCTCAGGCTGTGGCTAGAAGTACATCACATTTCGAACAAGACCTTAATGTCTTGTAGGATGGTAAATATGTGGAATGAGAAGTCTGCAGAAATAGTATTGAGAGAATGTGTGCTGGTATGCCCTTTGCTGAATAAGGGGTTGCCATGTGATTTCAGGAGCTCAGTGAAATTCATGTAGTCCATTTTTATAATTGTAAACCCTATTGATTTTGAGATGTAAGTGACCATTATGCAATACTGCATGGCTTCTGTCATGAAAGGAGATACTGCCAGCCCAATTATCTGGAATTTTGTAAATAATTATATGTCATTTGAGAATATCAACATAATTCATATAAGATACTTGTGTTACAAATGTATTAGAACTGTATGTCAGGTGTATATCAAAATGCTGGTACAGAAGTATGTGTTGAAAAGGTTTTTGCAAAGTGCTTAAAATGTAACCAAAGCATGCCCTAGAATAAATGTGATGCCCCACCACTGGACCAGTAAGCAAGGAGCCTCAGTCATCACCACTGGCACCACTGGGGGACATACATTGGGAGGATGACAAATACACCCACAGTATTTCCAGACGCAGCTTTTTGCATCAAGTGCAATTTCCATTATGAGCACATAGAGACCACAAAAAATCAGGGGCTGGTTTCTCCCTCTTTTTCCAGATCCCCAATAAGACTCCCCACTGGCACAACTACAGAGTTGAGATCTTAGCTGAGTGGCCAAGCCAAGAATTCCAGCACCCTCTCTGTCCAACCGGTGCTTTCCGTCCCTGCCCAAGTAGCTCACATACACACTCTTTGAGGATTGATTTATACATAAACAGACACACACACACACCTGGGAAAGGCTGGCACATGTTTACTAGCTATGCCCCTTCTGCCCAGACTATAAGGTAGTTTTCACTGCCACCAGCCACTCCTTACCAGCTACTTTAAGGCCCTTAACCAAGGGTGTCCAATCTTACTGTTTAATGTTACTATTAATACAAATGGTAGTTTGACCAAGAGCAAGACTATTAGGAGTGGCCAACAGTCTCATCAAATAAACATGCAAGTATTCTCAGAAATTAAATATCTCTAGACAGATCAGCCAGAATGAAAGGTTTAAATATATTTAATAATACATAATAAAAGAACAAGAAAATACTCAGTATACAATTACAGTAACATCAGAATTCAAAATCACAAGAAATATTTAAAACAACATTGTAGGACAGTCTAAAATAAATAAATAAAAATATCTTAACTAAGTGTTGCTGTATTCCTGCCTATATCTAAGAGAATTATACTGTTCCCTAGACTTACTTACTCCGAACAAGGTAAATGTGGTGAATGTGTCTTTATTGTTGCCAGGTCCAAGACAGAATACAGAATGCCCTGTCTCTCTCAGAGAGTTATTAAATTAATATCTCAAATATTACTGTTGGGATAGCTTGCAGAATGACCTCACTCCTTGTCATCTGGCTCTGTTCCTGGTGAGCCCCCCACTGCTGCCAGATAGAAGTATTTAGCATCTACCTGTGAAAATACATAGACCTCAGATCTCTGGCAAATGGTGGAAGTCATAAAGCAATAAATCACTTCCAAGGCAATACAGAAAGCTAGACATGGTGTCCCTTGCTGCACTGAAGCTGAAATATAACATCTTTTTATGGCCTAGCCATAAAGTAATTTAATTTCAGCTATTTGTTTAAGTTACCCTTCTGTATTCCATTTTCCAGTGGTAAAATATATACATCTAAACAGTTATGATAATGCAGGTACATTTCTGTTCTATTCTAGTAGGGCATGCTGTGGTTACATTTTAAGCACCTTGCAAAAACATTTTCAACACACACTTCTGTACCAGCAGTTTGATATACACCTGAATACAGTTCTAATACATTTGTAACACAAGTATCTTATATGAATCATGTTGATGTTTACAAATGACATATAATTATTCAAAAAAGGAAAATACACAAACTGATAAACCAAAAAAATGGAGAACCACACTGAAGACACAGAAATTAGTTGTTTGTAAGCACTTTCTTTTACTAAAAGTAAGCAAACTTCATCAGACAAAATCCACAAGGTAAAATGCATTCCTTAAATAGGCACAATTAATTGACATCACCACAAATAATCAATTAAAAAATCAAACCTCCATTTAAAGGGCTATGAACAAAGAGCATATATATATATATATATATATATATATATATATACACACACTCAAAACATTTTATAAAAATCCTATTTAAATAAGGCACAAAGGAATTAACTATAAATACATAGATATACACATGTATATAAACAAAAATATCCATCCAAAGGTATAAATGTACCAATTATAAATTAACATTATCTTTTAAGGGCCCTCATTTTTAAAATACTTCCAATGGAAACAGACTCATTAAGGCATGGAAAAACAACGGCATTCAATTTAAGTTGCCACATTAGTTCCTTCTTGTCCAGCTTCAAGGACACTGGGCCACCCCTATTGTTCTCATACACTTTATCTATCACAAAGAAAGTTAAACTTTGCTCAGGATGATCTTTAATATGCCTTGCTAAAGCATTATTTAGATTCAATTTATCAATAGCATACAGATGTTCATAAATCCTGTTCTTAAGGGTTCTCTCCGTTTTTCCCACATAAAAAGCCACACATAGGGTGCAGGTACTCAAATACACAACCCCCTTTGAATTGCAATAAAATTTACCCTTAATATAATATTTTCTTTCAGATATTATAAAAGAATTCCTAACATTAATATATTTGCACCACCGGCAAGCTTCACATTTAAACATGCCGTTGTGGGGTAGATGTTGTTTAGGGGTCTCGTTCTCCAAAATACATTTAATATTCCTACCTTTTCTAAAGACCACCTTAGGTGAATTACTCACACATTTTTTGACAATACTGTCTTCAGTCAAAAAACACCAATTCTTAATAAAAATGGATCTTAACAATGGGGCATCCAAGGAAAAGGTAGTAATAAAACTCAATTTCTGAACCCCATGATCTAAACAAACTAGGCCATCAGGTTCAATTACTGAACTGGCATTTTCAGCCATAACATCCCACAAATTGTTCTCACCATTCCCAATATTCAATTCACCATGATCGAATCCAGGAGCTAGTGAAACATCCATCACATCCTTACTTAATAAAGGTTTAAAAATTCCATTCATCCTCTTGTAGTGAACCTCACGGATCAAATCATCCAATAGGTCACTAGGGTACCCACATTTGGTAAACGTTTCCCTCAACAGATTACATTCTTCCAAAAAATCTTTTTCCAAGGAAACCATTCTAGCCGCCCACACAAGTTGACATTTTACTACCGCCCTTTTCTGAAAATGGGGGTGGGAGCTTGAATAATGAAGAAAGGCATTAGAATAAGTTGGTTTCCTAAATATTCTAGATGTAAATCTCCTATTAGGAAGATCTTTAATCAATTCCACATCTAAATATGAAATTTTATCAGTCCGAAATTCCCAAATGAATTTCAAAAAATTAGTGTAATTTGTAATGTGTTGAATGAAAGAATCAGCTGAAATTTGGTCCCCTTTCCAAAGGATGAATATGTCATTCAAGAAACGGGTGTACCAGGCTACCTTTTGTTGGAAACCATCATTCTTAAATAGAAAATGTTTTTCCCAAAAAGCCATAACCGTGTTGACAAAAGTGCCCCCACAAGGTGAACCCATGGCCTTATCCCTTACCTCGTTCTAATGGGAGCAATAACATTAAATATGGTGATAATGAAAGCTCCTTTCTGGCTAATTCTATTCCTGGACTTGATAATGCTGATAGTAATGATAATAATGCCAGTGGTTCCAGCGATGTGTTTCAATCAGATAACCCTACTGTCAGGAAAAGTGAATGGCTCACTAATAGGCAAAATAACAGCAGTGGGAGTAATAACAGAGAGAAGGTTACTTCATCCCAGGTTTTTTCGGGGGCCAAAAATGGGGATACTGGTGGCCAACAGAATTGGGTACAACAGCAGCAATGTTGGAAAAAAAAGCCACAGAACAAGAGAAGGAGAAAGGAACCGCTAATATTGACACTATGGACATGGGTTTAATGGACTGTGAAAATTCAGTTGAAATTTTGGTGAATAGTACAAATGATTTTAAAATTTATAACTATTATTCATTTGTGCCTTCCCCATTATTAATTGAAGTCCTAGCTAAAGGATTTACATTTGTTCCCACTACTAGAAGGGATTTGGCTAGGACACTAATTGATCTAAAGACATATACTAGGAAACTGAATTTGAAAGTTCTTTTTGGTAACAACTCTAGTATTGTTGATGAATTTAGGATAGCTAGTGTTTTTAACCCTACATTGCATTCTTCTATATCACTTTTTGAAAAAATCTGTGATAATGACATTAGAGCCCTTTTTAACAACAATGTTTTGTATAAATTTCAGAACTTTAATTTGTCTATCAATGAGAAGGATGCTCTTAAAGAAATGAGTTTTGCTAGCATACGTGTCATTAAACCCGATAAGGGGGGAGGGCTGATTTATATGAATAGTGATAACTACAGAGACAAAATGAAAACCCTCCTAACTAATGAGGCCTATGTTAAGGTTTCAAGAAATGAGATTAATGGGGCCTATCAATGATTAAAGGGGTTTATTAACAATCTTTTTATTGATGGATGTATAGATGTAGATTTATATAATTATCTCTGCATCAATTACCCAATCACCCCTGTAATTTTTGGGCTGCCAAAGATCCATAAAGACTTGAGGAATCCCCCTTTTCATCCCATTGTTGATGGTAGACAGTCTATCACATATGGTTGTGCAAAGTTTGTTGACAATAAATTAAAGTTGGCATTAATAGATGAATCTCAGATTTGTAGGGATTCATGGGCCTTTTTGGAGAGCATTAACAACTTCCCTTTTTCTGATGAGATTAATTTTCTCACAACTGATGTCGGTGATTTATATACAGTGATACCTCAGGACATTGGTTGTGATTGGGTTTGGGAATTTTTGTTAGAGAAACATATTGACGGGCCCAGCATCAATCTAATTATTTATCTATTAGAATTGGTGCTTAAGAATAACTATTTCATTTTTGATAAAGAATTCTATTTACAGAAAATGGGTGTGGCCATGGGTTCACCTTGTGGGGGCACTTTTGCCAACATGGTTATGGCTTTTTGGGATAAACATTTTCTGTTTAAGAATTATGTTTTCCAACTAAAGGTAGCCTGGTACACCCGTTTCTTGGATGACATATTCATCCTTTGGAAAGGGGACCAAATTTCAGCTGATTCTTTCATTCAACACATTACAAATTACACTATTTTTTTTTGAAATTCACTTGGGAATTTTGGACTGATAAAATTTCATATTTAGATGTGGAATTGATTAAAGATCTTCCTAATAGGAGATTTACATCTAGAATCTTTAGTAAACCAACTTATTCTAACGCCTTTCTTCATTATTCAAGCTCCCACCCCCATTTTCAGAAAAGGGCGGTAGTAAAAGGTCAACTTGTTCGGGCGGCTAGAATGGTTTCCTTGGAAAAATATTTTTTGGAAGAATGTAATCTGTTGAGGGAGATGTTTACCAAACATGGGTACCCTAGTGACCTATTGGATGTTTGATCCGTGAGGTTCACTATAAGAGGATAAATGGTATTTTTAAACCTTTATTAAGTAAGGATGTGATGGATGTTTTGCTAGCTCCTGGATTAGATCATGGTGAATTGAATATTGGGATTGGTGAGAACAATTTGTGGGATGTTATGGCTGAAAACGCCAGTTCAATAACTGAACCTGATGGCCAAGTTTCTTTAGATCAGGGGGTTGAGAAATTAAGTTTTATTACTACCTTTTCCGTGGATGCCTCGTTGTTAAGATCCATTCTTATTAAGAACTGGTGTTTTTTCACTGAAGACAATATTGTCAAAAAATGTGTGGGTAATTCACCTAAGGTGGTCTTTAGAAAAGGTAGGAATATTAAATGTATTTTGGAGAACGAGACCCCTAAACAACATCTACCCCACAACGGCATTTTTAAATGTGAAGCTTGACGGTGGTGCAAATATATTAATGTTAGAAATTCTTTTATAATATCTGAAAGAAAATATTATATTAAGGGTAAATTTAATTGCAATTCAAAGGGGGTTGTGTATTTGAGTACCTGCACTCTATGTGGGGCTTTTTATTTGGGAAAAACGGAGAGAACCCTTAAGAACAGGATTTATGAACATCTGTATGCTATTGATAAATTAAATCTAAATAATGCTTTAGCAAGGCATATTAAAGATCATCCTGAGCATAGTTTTGTTTTCTTTGTGACAGATAAAGTATATGAGAACAATAGGGGTGGCCCAGTGTCCTTGAAGTTGGACGAGAAGGAACTAATGTGGCAACTTAAATTGAATGCCGTTGTTTTTCCATGCCTTAATGATTCTGTTTCCATTGGAAGTATTTTAAAAATGAGGGCCCTTAAAAGATAATGTTAATTTATAATTGGTACATTTATACCTTTGGATGGATATTTTTGTTTATATACATGTGTATATTTATGTATTTATAGTTAATTCCTTTGTGCCTTATTTAAATAGGATTTTTATAATATGTTTTGAGTGTGTATATATATATATATATATATATATATATATATGCTCTTTGTTCATAGCCCTTTAAATTGTGGTTTGATTTTTTAATTGATTATTTGTGGTGATGTCAATTAATTGTGTCTATTTAAGGAATGTATTTTACCTTGTGGAATTTTTCTGATGAAGTTTGCTTACTTTTAGTAAACAAAAGCGCTTACAAACAACTAATTTCTGTGACATATAATTATTTATAAAATTCCAGATAGCTGGGGTGGCAGTATCTCTTTTCGCGACAGCTTAATTGCTTAACATGAATGTATCTGAGTATATCTCTAACATGCAGGGAAGATGCAATTTTGCATAAAAGCAAGATTTTCTTACCATATATTGTCTACTACTCCATCAGGTACTTTTTCTGTGCATCCCTCACCCTCTGCAGACCCAGAACATATGCACATAACATGTTTTTTCACCACTACTTTCAAAACATCTCCCTTTCCCTACCTTCCATCTTCTTACATAGCTTTCAAGGGGTTGTACATCATGTATGAAGCCACAATACATATCTATTGATCTTAGACTACCAGCAACAAACATAGCATAGCTATCCCCTTAAACATGCTCCAATTCCCTTTTAGAAAATGATACCCCTTTAGCTGTTCCCCAGCTCTGCCACAACTTTTCCAGTTCCTGTCACCCCCACCCCCTGCCATGTCTAAACAGGTCACCAATTTTAATTATTCTCTTCTCTTTTCATTTCCATCTTTCCATCCACTCATATGCCTGATATCGTTGTTTCACTCCAGATGTCTAACATGAACCAGTCCAACAATGCATCTCTATATACTCCCGTTATTCTGCAGTATTTAACCAACAGCTCCTGCTTTCTCTTATCCCACTTCTGTAGCCCACCATTTTGTCCAATTCCTCAGCTCCTCTAAATACAAATGAGGCTGATGGCTCTGTGGAGTATAGTTAAAGCCTGGCATAGTCCTCCATCTTCTAGCTAACGTCGCCCTGTCTTTCTCTATCCTACTACCTGTTCCCTTCCATACAAATCTATCACAGTAAGTTTGAATTCTTTAGATTCAAGGATCCTCGTTATTTAATAGAGGTAAATGCTGCAATTAGAATCAACTTCTATAACACACTGATTCTTCCTGTTATGTAGTTCATCTTTTCATACTTACCAACCAACATAGCCATTTTTTCTTGTATTAGCAATCTCTCTTTCCTCCACACTGAGATGCCTAAATATTTGACTGTCCTTCCTGCCAACCAAGTCATCCCTGATAACTATTTCCCTTTCCCCGTTCTTAGTTGGACTGCTTTGCCCTGGATCCTCTTCACACTAATGCTTACTTTAGCTTTCTGTAAAGTTCTTTTCCTCTTCTTTCAGATGTTTACCATACTGCAATTCTAGATAGTTTGCCCCTCACCTTGGCTTCACTAGTTTTAGGACTTTCCTATTTTTGTTTACCCTATTCCTATCATTAGAATTTTATTTGGATTACACTCCAAGCCTGCAGCCCTCCAGAATTATTTACATTGTAATCCTAGCTATATAAACCTGCAGTTTTTTTTTTTAATTTTAGGTTTCGTTCACGGCTTAACACCATTGACTGATGTGCAGTATAATCAGTTATCAGCCCACTGACTACATATCAGTAATTACATTGTTTTTCTCCAATTAGCCAGACATCAGAAGGAGAAATTGGTCTCAATGGAAGACTTCAGTAAGTATGGCAGTTTTATTAGCAGCCATAAACTTCACTAGTAAACCTAATAAATCTAGTTAACACAAAACCTCCACCTCAGCATGATGCAGACCACCATCTCTATCCAAAACCCTACATCCCACTAAAGTGATCCTGCATTATTTGATTGTTTATTTATGTTGTTAATTATGGTAACCCTTCTGACCCATGCCCATTTTCTGAGGAGTGCCCAAGGTGTAAATACTCACAAAAACAACAAAAGTTATTACAGTTGTTGTTTAAACAAGATGTGTTGGCTGATAATAATAAAAGAGAGTGAATGATTGTATGTGTGCTCTTACACTGACGTCGTTGGTGTGGAGAGGTCAAGAGAGGTCATGTGATCATGTCCTTTATAATAAAGGAGGAGGCGAGGGTTGCTCCCTTCGTCCATTTTTAACCAGATTGATTGCCATCATGTGATATGTAAACATGTGGGGTGTTTTGAACATGTGACTATTATTGAGCCTTTTAAATATGGCTATTACCTGTTTTGTATTGTCTGATGAAGTTTTATGGAGACGTGACGAAAGTGCTAACCAGAAGAACAAGAATTTTTAAAAAGACAACATCGTTGCCTGCCTAATTTTTTCTCTTCAGTGTTTTTTTTTTTTTTTTTGACTTTTTTTTTTTGCTTTTATATTAATGTTGACTATTGTTACAGACTAATATGCAACACGCCACAGAGCTTTAAAGAGGCCACGACTTTGTCTAACTTGGAGAAGTGGGTCAAAGCTATGAAGGAGGAACTTAAGTCTTTAAAAGAAAACAACACATTTACACTTACCACACTGCCATAAGATAAAAATGCAGTGGGGGTAGGTGGGTTTTCACTGTAAAACACAATACAGATAATACTGAGACTTACAAAGCCGTATATGTGGCTAAAGGCTACAGTCAAGTTGCTGGTTTAGTCTATAATGAAACATTTGCACCAACTGCAAGTATGACATCTGTACAAAGTTTAATGCAGATGGCACCTCAGTATGATTTAGAATTGCACCAGATGGATGTACAAACGGCCTATTTACATGCTCCTATTGACTGTGAGGTGTATATGGGGCAACCTGAAGGTTTTGAAAAGAAATCAAGTAATGATGAAAAATTGGTTTGTAAATTGAATAAGTCATTGTATGGATTGAAACAATCAGGGCATAACTGGAACAAAATGTTGCACGATTATCTTTGTGAAAATAGTTTTATCCAAAACCCTGCAGACCACTGTGTATACACTAGACAGGCTGAAAATGAGAAAACAGTCCTAATTATATGGGTTGATGATCTCATTATAGCAGCTAGTGACAATGAATCACTGAACAATGTAAAATAAATGCTCAAAGCTAAATTTAAAATGAAAGATCTGGGAAAGCTAAGACATTTTCTAGGCATTGACTTTACCCAGAATAGTGGTGAAGTAAAGATGAACCAAATGAGGTACATCACAAAAATTCTTGAAAAATTTGGTATGTCTAATTGTAAAGTAAGAAGTACCCCTTCTGAACAAAAAACAAACTTTGAATGTGACAGTGAATCTACCGATCCAAGAAAATATCACGAAGCTTGTGGGTAGTTTGATATATGTTATGACAAGCACGAGACCTGATCTTAGCTGGATTGTAAGTAACTTTCACAATATTTGTCACAAACGAGTGAATCTCATTTAACACTAGCCAAACGTGTTAAGGTACTTAAAAGGTACATTAGACAGAGAGCTGTGTTACAAGAAAAGTGAAGAGAAACTTCAGGTTGTAGCATACAGTGATGCAGATTGGGCAACAGATCAAACAATAGGCATATTACTACAGGTTATTGCTATAGCATCAATAGAGACGGGCCTATTATTTCATGGAAATCAAAGAAACAACAAACGGTAGCTTTATCTACATGTGAGGCAGAGTACATGGCATTGGCAGCAACAACACAGGAGAGTTTGTAGCTTGTGCAGTTGTTGAGTGGAATGGATGGAAAGAGCAAGTGTGTGCCAGTAACAATATTTGAGGACAATCATGGAGCAATCGCTTTGTCAAAGAATCCAGTAAGCAGACAGAGATGTAAACATGTTGACATTAAGTATCATTTTGTTAGATCAGCACTTAATGATGACAAAATAAGCCTTAGTGTGGCCTAAAGGTTAAGGTGTTTGCCTTACAAACACAAGGTGTAGGGTTTGATTCTCACAAGGGATAACTGGCTAGGCTTAAAATGGCTCACAAGGGCAGTTAGCTTTGTACTAATCTATGAACCTATGAACCTATTGAATATTGCCCAACTGACATGATTGCAGATATCTTTACTAAACCTGCTACGAAATCGAAAATTGAAAGGTTCATGTATTACGTATTTGGGATGTAAAGGAAGAGTTATCCAAAATATGTTCTTAAAAAGTATTTTTATACAGCGTAAGAGCAAGTGGGGGTGTTGGCTGATAATAATAAAAGAGAGCGAATGATCGTATGTGTGCTCTTACACTGATGTCGTTGGTGTGGAGAAGTCAAGGAAGGTCATATGACCATGTGCTTTATAATAAAGGAGGAAGCGAGGGTTGTTCCCTTCTTCCGTTTTTAACCAGATTGATTGCCTTCACGTGTGTTTATTTTCCTCTGTAAATGTATGTTTAACCTGACTTTCTTGCCCTTAAGATGACACCGCCAAGAAGATGATTGCGTCAATGAAGAGCAATACCTAAGACAGCTTTATGCAGGAGAGAAGCTATTAAATCAATGGGCTGTATTTACAATAAACTATTAGTAGATAGTAATAAGTAGAAATTATTTGCAAATTATGATTACAAGCTATAAACACAGTGTTTAGCTATATATATGTGTGCATGTATATATATATATATATATATATATATATATATATATATATATATATATATATATATATATATATATATATATATATATAGATATATATATATGGGTCTACCTGATAACACCGACATGCCAAAACACCGACAACGAAATAACCAACATGAAAAAAATGACAAGAAAAGAAAGTTCAAAAACATGAAACTTTACATGCCCGACAAACCAAAATCCCGACAATCAACAAAACAAATACCTTTCCCGAAAACCACACACACAACACAAGCACACCAAAAACCTTACAAACCTACACTAAACCTTACATACACAACTATCTATGCACTAACCTTAACCCAATCCCTAACCCTAAGGTCCGTCATTATCGCACACTTACCTTACCTGCACCCTAACCCTAACTCACTTAATCCACCACTAACCCTTAACTCTGTCACTATCGCACACTTACCTGCACCCTAACCCTAACTCACTTAATCCGCCCCTAACCCTCAAGTCTGTCACTATCGCACACTTACCTTACCCACACCCTAACCCTAACTCACTTAACCTGCCCCTAAACCTAAAGTCCGTCATTATTGCACACATACCTGATCTGCACCATACCCTAACGTCCATCACTATCACACACTTACCTTACCCACACCCTGACCCTAACATCCGTCCCTATCACGCACTTACCTTAACTTGTCGGTGTTCTCAGCATCGGGATTCTCAACTGCCGGTCTTCTCCATTGTCGATCTTCCAATGTCGGTGTTCTCGTCATCGGCATTGTGCACTTTTGGCGTTTTCAGGTAGAACCATATATGTATATATATATATATATATATATATATATATATATATATATATATATATATAGATAGAGAGAGAGAGACACACATACAGACAATATACACACACACACACAAACACACACACACAAACACACACATACAAAATATACATAAGCATAGAAAAAATGGAAGCAGAATGACTTCAAATAAGATGGGCTATTCAGTTGCTTTTTAGAAATATATGATATATGATTTTAAGTGGTGCTGAAGGAAATGCACAGTCATATAGCTAAAAGAGTATATAACTAAAACATAAACTTGCAGATAACTTATAGATCTACTATTTGTAATAGGCCTGAGTCAATACAAGTGTTAAGCCAATAAACCTAAAAAAAAATCTAAGAAAAAATAAAAAAATAAAAAAGTAGATTAGAAATGCTGCAAAAAACTCAGAAATAAATGTGTGACTTCAGTCCTTCATGCAAGCCATGTCTTGTTAAAAGCAACTAGGTTTAAACTCCATTTTCATTCAATATTATGCAACAGCTTCTGTTTTTGGGAAACAGTCATAAGATTCCCTGTTATCTTACTAATACCTATAAAAGAAAAAAAGGGATCCAGAATGTGACAAAAATGACAGAACTATGTACTGTGGTGATGTTACAATTAATAGCTAAAAATGGACTGACTTCCAAGAATGGGAAGTCTGATCAACATAAATGTCTGCACATACAGAAATCTCCGTGTAAACTATCTACTCAGAGTCGCACATAATAAAATGTTAAATCTCCTAAGTATATGAAATGTTTGCAGAAGTTAAAATTTTACTTTTGAAGACATTATTATACTGGGAACAATTTCCATGAATATAATATCCCCTTGGCTGGTCTACAGATAACAGCAGCTGGCTAAAATCAAATACATTTGGCTTTTTAAATTTAAAAATAAACAAGTTTTTTTTTAAACTTTTTCCTTTCCTGTAGGTCATCAAACTTTGTGGGAAAACCAGATTACAAGCAAGAGTCAATGTTTGTCCAAAATCTGTCTTATTGAAAAACTGTTGGTTCTAGGTTTTGTAATAAACCTTACTGGTGAATTAGAACTCTAAACACAAAACAGATGCCCGTGGAACCCTTGCACGGCCAAACCATATGTTTGAAAAAACAATCACAAAGACATCAAACCGGTTTCGGCTCCTCAGAGCCTTCTTCAGTGAAATACAAGCAATAAGAAGTCAAAGCAACAGTACAATAGTATATATAGGATAAACCAAACATAGAAACCAATCAGAGACCTGCATTCAAAATTGGTCATTGAGACCAGGTGAGAACAAAGCTCCAAGTTTTACAATCCATTTTCGTTCCTTGGAGCTAAGTATTTCATGCCAATATTGTTTGTCTTTACATTTCCACTTAATACAATCAATAATGACAAATTTAAAAGAAGCTGATGCATGTTTTAAAGTGTGTTTATAGAGTGCATTGCTATTGCGTTTGTTTTTAATGTCACTCAAATGTTCACAAATTCTAAGGCGGAAAGCCCTAGATGTCTGTCCAACATAAAATGCAGAACAGTTACAGGTCACCAAATAGATGACCCACTCAGTGTTGCAATTAGCCCAGAATTTGATGTCAAAGACCTCTGAGGTGTTTTTGCTGCTAAATTCCCTGGTGTTTAAGACACGAGTACAAAAAGAGCAATGTCCACAAGGCATGCACCCCACAATGGGTTTGCCTATCAGGGACAACTGAATAGAAGCAGAGGAGTCAGAACCCACCTTCTTATAATGACTAAATTTAGAACCAATAGTTTGTCCTCTTCTAAATGAAAAAGAACATCTATCTGGGAGAAAAGAGTTCAATTTGTGATCAGCCTTAAGCAAATTCCAATGTCTATGTATGATGTTGATGAAGCCCTATGTATTACATCCATAGGTGGTCACCAGACGTAAGGGCTGTGTGTTAGAATTTTTATTCTTGTCCCTGTATGATAACAAGTCCTCTCTATTTGTGTTAGATGCCCATCTTTTGGCTGCATGTACAATGCCTGGACGATAGCCCCTCTGGATGAATCTGTGAGTCAGATCATCACGGGCCTCAAAAAAAGACTGTTCGTTAGAACAAATTCTTCTGGCTCTGAGGAACTGAGATTTGGGTATGTTCTGGATGATATGTTGTGGGTGGAAGCTGGTAGCATGTAATACAGAATTGAATTCCGGAAATTTCCTGAACATCCTGGTTGACAAAGTATTGTCCTCATTTTTACTGATTTCAACATCCAGAAATACTATCCTAGATGTATGACAAGTCAGCTTAAATTCAATACCCCATATATTGTTATTAAGATATTCAAGAAACTCCATAAGATAATGTTCATCAGCTTTCCACACCAACCAACAATCATCCAGATAACGACGCCAAATGTCCATCTCACACATGTAGATATTGTGATTATGATCGTAAATCATAATTTCCTCTATATATGCCATAAAAAGATCTGCATATATGGGTGCAAAAGATGCACCCATAGCAGTACTAGTTTGCCAGTAACATTGATTATGAAAATAAAAAACATTACTGGTCAAAACATGTTCCGTAAGACATACTAAGAATGTATTAAATCCAGGTGGGTATAAACCTGATCTACCCAACCAATAATCCAGTGCTTGTAAGCCTGCCCAATGTGGAATATTGGTGTAAAGAGAGGTGATATCCAAAGTACACAATAGCCAATGTGATTCAAGTTGGGTGTTATTAATAATGTCCAAAAATTGGGTGGTATCCTGAATTCTAGCTCTAATGGAACCCAATAATGGTTTTAAATATCGGGTTAGATATTCAGACAGTGGTTCAGTAAGCGACCCATGTCCAGAGACAATGGGTCGACCTGGTGGATTTCTTGCATGTTTATGAATCTTTGGTAACAAGTAAAGATATTGTCTCTTGGGTGACGAGACCATTAGTTGTTCTTTAATGGATTGTGTAATAATTCCCTCCTCCACGCCTCAGTCAGAAACTGATCAATTTGGCGCTGAAAATGGGGTGAGGGATCCAAAGGCATCCGTCTATAGTATTCTATATCACCCAATTGCCTCATGGCTTCCTGATCATAAGCGACCTTATCCAATACCACCACCGCACCACCTTTATCAGCTTGAATAATAACTAGATCTTTATTGTTCACAAGCTCATCCAGACTGTTGATTTCATCAATAGACAAATTGTTATAAGAGATAGGAAAATCCCTAAGATGACAATGTATGTCCTGCAGGACATTTTTTTGGAACACCCCCACTAAATGTGTCATGGGCGGGTTAAATGTAGATTTCTTAAACTTGAAATCATGAGATGTATCACAAGTATTGTTGTCAAAAAACATTTTCAAATTTAATATTCGACAAAAATTAACCACATCCTGAGCCAAAGATTGTTCAGAAACAAAAAACCCAGGGACAAAATTAAGCCCTTTATTCAAAAGTTGAAGTTGTGCATAGGTTAATTCAACAGAAGAAATGTTATGGACATTGAAATTGTGCGTTATTGTTCTGTCATTATTTTCAAAAGTGCCTCCAGACTCTTTATTATTATTACTACTATTTTTATTTTTTTGAGCCATGATATTCTGGATCCAACTTCACCAGTTTAGTTATGTACTAGAGATGTGTTGTGGAACATTGATACTGCTGATTATTATGGACACATTATATTGGTGATGTTTTTTCAGCAATAACTTTATTGCAATAGGTTGTTTATGGCAAATATATTAATACATTTTTCAGGGGTGCCATATACTTTGTTGATTGGTGGTGTTGTGTAGTTGGTTTCGGAGCACATCACCATATCACATATTGCATTTCTGGACCTGCTTATACCAATACACAGTGGGACGACTCTAATGGTGTTTTCTGGTCGTCCAGGCTGTTTTCATTGTATTGGTTATAACAATTGATTATTCTTCCATAAGACTTATACACAGTACCAAGTTTGATTATAGATTTTTCATTTATGGGTATTAAGGTGTATAATGGTCTTACTTTGGATGATTACATTTTTACTAAGGTAATATCTTGATTGTGCAGGCCAGATAATATATTACACACCATTTTCCGTGTTCTTTTGCACATCAATGTATCATTGATAAGATTTTTTCTTATTAATTGTTATATTTTTTATCAAATTATATAGCTCATCTGGTTTGGTTGGATCTGGTCTTGTGGTTCAAAACATGGCATTGTCACCTATAATACAAGGTTTATCATCTGATGTGGATGACTTATCTGTGTTTGGTTTAGACAGACATGGATCATCATCAACCTCTGAGGTGATTGGATCTGATTTGGACGCACAATGTGATGTATTTTTTACCAGATTGAGCAAAAGTATGAAGACAGTTAGGACTAATGTATGGCATTTACGTCTCTTTAAAGCATACCAGCAGAAACATATCACTCCACGGGGCCTCAGGGTTAAGGTACAACCACTAGTCTCTAATATTGATGATCAATTAATTCAGGATTGGGGCCAAATCCAACAGTTGGCCTCTTCCAAATTTGTGGATGCTCTGGCTAATTTTTATGAACGTAAGGTGGAGACAGGGGTTAAAGATTTGGAAATTGTTTGTTTGGATGCCAAAAAGTTTGAAAGTTGTGATTCTTTCATGACACAAGTGAAAAAAACTTACCATGGATTTGTGCAAAATGGAAACCATCCTAAAGGATAGGAAACTCAAAAAATTCCTCAGGGATGTAGGTGACTACGAGAGGGGTAAACCCTTTGATACATCTAAAAATGTCTCTTTTAGATTACCTAGAGAGGACAATAAAAGGTCATCTACCCCTAAAAGAAAGAGGCCCAAGTCTATTTTAAAGAAAAATTTTGGTTTCTCTAGTGGTACATCTGGTGAGGATACTTCCTCTAATACAGAAGGTGAACCTGATGAATACTCTAGAGATGGGCTACCTAAGGCCAAAAGGGACAACTTATTACACCCTCCCAATTTAGATACAGACGAGGGGGGCGGAAGCATAAGAAAAGATACATCGAAACAGAGTCTGGAGGCACTTTTGAAAATAATGACAGAACAATAACGCACAATTTCAATGTCCATAACATTTCTTCTGTTGAATTAACCTATGCACAACTTCAACTTTTGAATAAAGGGCTTAATTTTGTCCCTGGGTTTTTTGTTTCTGAACAATCTTTGGCTCAGGATGTGGTTAATTTTTGTCGAATATTAAATTTGAAAATGTTTTTTGACAACAATACTTGTGATACATCTCATGATTTCAAGTTTAAGAAATCTACATTTAACCCGCCCATGACACATTTAGTGGGGGTGTTCCAAAAAAATGTCCTGCAGGACATACATTGTCATCTTAGGGATTTTCCTATCTCTTATAACAATTTGTCTATTGATGAAATCAACAGTCTGGATGAGCTTGTGAACAATAAAGATCTAGTTATTATTCAAGCTGATAAAGGTGGTGCGGTGGTGGTATTGGATAAGGTCGCTTATGATCAGGAAGCCATGAGGCAATTGGGTGATATAGAATACTATAGACGGATGCCTTTGGATCCCTCACCCCATTTTCAGCGCCAAATTGATCAGTTTCTGACTGAGGCGGTGGAGGAGGGAATTATTACACAATCCATTAAAGAACAACTAATGGTCTCGTCACCCAAGAGACAATATCTTTACTTGTTACCAAAGATTCATAAACATGCAAGAAATCCACCAGGTCGACCCATTGTCTCTGGACATGGGTCGCTTACTGAACCACTGTCTGAATATCTAACCCGATATTTAAAACCATTATTGGGTTCCATTAGAGCTAGAATTCAGGATACCACCCAATTTTTGGACATTATTAATAACACCCAACTTGAATCACATTGGCTATTGTGTACTTTGGATATCACCTCTCTTTACACCAATATTCCACATTGGGCAGGCTTACAAGCACTGGATTATTGGTTGGGTAGATCAGGTTTATACCCACCTGGATTTAATACATTCTTAGTATGTCTTACGGAACATGTTTTGACCAGTAATGTTTTTTATTTTCATAATCAATGTTACTGGCAAACTAAAGGTACTGCTATGGGTGCATCTTTTGCACCCATATATGCAGATCTTTTTATGGCATATATAGAGGAAATTATGATTTACGATCATAATCACAATATCTACATGTGTGAGATGGACATTTGGCGTTATCTGGATGATTGTTGGTTGGTGTGGAAAGCTGATGAACATTATCTTATGGAGTTTCTTGAATATCTTAATAACAATATATGGGGTATTGAATTTAAGCTGACTTGTCATAAATCTAGGATAGTATTTCTGGATGTTGAAATCAGTAAAAATGAGGACAATACTTTGTCAACCAGGATGTTCAGGAAATTTCCGGAATTCAATTCTGTATTACATTCTACCAGCTTCCACCCACAACATATCATCCAGAACATACCCAAATCTCAGTTCCTCAGAGCCAGAAGAATTTGTTCTAATGAACAGTCTTTTTTTGAGGCCCGTGATGATTTGACTCACAGATTCATCCAGAGGGGCTATCGTCCAGGCATTGTACATGCAGCCAAAAGATGGGCATCTAACACAAATAGAGAGGACTTATTATCATACAGGGACAAGAATAAAAATTCTAACACACAGCCCTTACGTCTGGTGACCACCTATGGACGTAATACACAGGGCTTCATCAACATCATACATAGACATTGGAATTTGCTTAAGGCTGATCACAAATTGAACTCTTTTCTCCCAGATAGATGTTCTTTTTCATTTAGAAGAGGACAAACTATTGGTTCTAAATTTAGTCATTATAAGAAGGTGGGTTCTGACTCCTCTGCTTCTATTCAGTTGTCCCTGATAGGCAAACCCATTGTGGGGTGCATGCCTTGTGGACATTGCTCTTTTTGTACTCGTGTCTTAAACACCAGGGAATTTAGCAGCAAAAACACCTCAGAGGTCTTTGACATCAAATTCTGGGCTAATTGCAACACTGAGTGGGTCATCTATTTGGTGACCTGTAACTGTTCTGCATTTTATGTTGGACAGACATCTAGGGCTTTCCGCCTTAGAATTTGTGAACATTTGAGTGACATTAAAAACAAACGCAATAGCAATGCACTCTATAAACACACTTTAAAACATGCATCAGCTTCTTTTAAATTTGTCATTATTGATTGTATTAAGGGGAAATGTAAAGACAAACAATATTGGCATGAAATACTTAGCTCCAAGGAACGAAAATGGATTGTAAAACTTGGAGCTTTGTTCTCACCTGGTCTCAATGACCAATTTTGAATGCAGGTCTCTGATTGGTTTCTATGTTTGGTTTATCCTATATATACTATTGTACTGTTGCTTTGACCTCTTATTGCTTGTATTTCACTGAAGAAGGCTCTGAGGAGCCGAAACCGGTTTGATGTCTTTGTGATTGTTTTTTCAAACATATCAGACATAGGGGGATTTGTTCTCCCTATGTGAATAAACTACTTGGTTTAATTGTGGCATTTGCCAACACTTGCTGTCTTTTTTCGTTTTTTTGAATTAGAACTCTACACAAAGCTGAGATGATTAAGTTAAAGCTTGTTGATGGCTGATAGCAATTGCTTTTACAAAACCCTTTTTAACATTTTTATTCTTACATCTCCTAACAAAGGACTATGCATATTTGCTGTCTCCTTCAAAAATTGAATTTATCACTATAAAGATGTCTCATTTTCAAAAAACTGAGAATGTTATATATTCTGAACTATACAGGGAGGATGGCAACTTTTTTGCTATTAAAGAAACTAAAAGGAGAAACAGTCCACAAATGTATAAAGCACAGACCAAATTGCTGTTTCTCTGTGGTGGATTCAAGATGCAACACACTGAGATTTAATGCAAATAAATCTTCTTCTTTATTGAATTTTGTTGAGCGCTTTCATCTGGCAAGACTGGAGAACTGATTTTTCTTTTCTTTTCCCTTTCTCTCTTCTAGTTCTTATCCTTTCTGTCTCTGACACAATATCGTGTGATTGAGCCAGCCAGCTCCCAGAGAATTGAAAGTAAGGTCTACAGATTCCCGGAAAGTGGGAATCTGTAGACCTTACTTTCAATTCTCTGGGAGCTGGCTGGCTCAATCACACGATATTGTGTCAGAGACAAAAAGGATAAGAACTAGAAGAGAGAAAGGGAAAAGAAAAGAAAAATCAGTTCTCCAGTCTTGCCAGATGAAAGCGCTCAACAAAATTCAATAAAGAAGAAGATTTATTTGCATTAAATCTCAGTGTGTTGCATCTTGAATCCACCACAGAGAAACAGCAATTTGGTCTGTGCTTTATACAACTTTTTTGCTATAAGGAATTACAACGCAATGGATTCCTGTAAACGGGAGTACAAACACTGCAGACTAACAACTGTGTTAGCAGTGATACCCACAAACTTGCTCACAAATAAATCAAAATTATAAATGATGTTAATGCTAAAATTAATGGATTTCAAATATTTAAAAAAAATTAAATCAAGCACACTTACAACTGTAACAAAAAACAAACACCCCAATAACGCTTCCAAAGATGCATTTGTTTCAAAACTATATTTCTACTATTATCATAATTCCAAATGAATTAAAAAATTCCATAGAATACGTACATATATCAAAGCAAAAGTTGCCTCCATTGCTGTGCATCTCAACTGTATATAACATTTATGCTTAAAGTGAAAAATATTCCTGTCTAACACCATGTCAAACAATTGTAATATAAATTAAAAAAATTCTTAAGTATAAAGTATAGAGGCCTCATCCATTCAAAAAATACTGCAATGCTTGATGCCCTATTTCATGGGAAACACTCATGTATAAGGCTTACACATCTAATGTAGACATGTTAGTGTACATATTGTCCATCAGTTGTAAAGAAATCAGTTTTGTTTGTGTCTTTCTTCTTTTCCCAGTTAGGGGTCGCCACAGTGGAACTCCGGTCCGCTAATGATTGGTAGTTGATTTTTACGTGCCGAGTTACCAGCTCTGATGCACAACTTTCAATGAAGGTACGCCCATTCATGCATGTCTGCACGCAGAAGACACTCTAGCTGAGAATCAAACTAGACAGCGTCTTACAGTAAGGCGACAATGCTACTGCAGCACCACCATCGCGGGTTATAAAGAAATCAGTATTATCTTTAATATGAGCTCTGACTAGTGGCAGCAAAGGAAATAAACACATCACAAAAAAAAAACAAAAAAAAAAAAACAAAGTGAACCACGTTCTGATAGTATAGGTCTACTTAATGCTGGTCTTATAATTTTGTGAATTTCAGGCAAAAAATAATAATATTGTTTAGCTGAATAATCAACAACCAAATAGTTAAATAAACAGGAAGAAATAACCCCTTCTGTCATTTTGTGGTGCAAAAAGTCATCTATTTGGTTCTTAACCCCTGTAGTGGAATCCAGGGTAACACATGATAGAATACTGCACTTTTTAATGATCTAATTGTACCATGATAGAATGATGAACCTGTTAACTATTTAAATGTTCCATTATCGTAAACCCTACAGTTCTGTACCACAATAACCCCACCCTTATCAGCTGAAGAAATCATAACATCTGAATTGACCACCATGGAATTCAGTGCTTGTTTCTCTACATGAGCATTTTATGTTGAAAATATTTAAATATCACACTGTGGTTATGAGTTAATTCATTTAGAATCTGTTGCTCAAAATGTTTTACCATCGAGAGGTAGATTGGTTGCTCCATTTCTGGGGAAAGAGGGCAAACGTGATAAAAATGTGAGTTTGATGCATTTACCTTTGCTAGTCAGCAATCACCTATATACATATGAATTATATATATACATATATATATGTGTGTGTATGTACAGTATATATATGTATATATATATATATATATATATATATATATATATATATATATATATAGATATATATATATATATATATATATATTTTTTTTTTTTTTTAAACCTGGTAGCACAGTGATCTCATTGGCCATTTGCAGGCATGGTTCAGATGAGTACAATAATATAAGACAACAGTAATACAGTGTTAACAATAAAGAGAAAAGTACAGATATTTTAATACTCAAAAATGTACAAATATAATGATATACAGTTTAACTATATATGTATATATATATATATATATATATATATATATATATATATATATATATAGTAGAAAGACTCTGTGTATCCAACAAGTTGAGGGTGAAACGATACTTGGGAAAACTGAAGTAAAAAAAAAAAGATGAACACTTTCGGACTTGAATGGTCCTTCTTCAGATCTGTACACAGGTCCCTTAAGACTCCACATTTATTTCCAAAGGTAAGTAGACTGCACTACTTTTGCTCCTTTTCAGCAATTTAAGTCTATTCTCACTATCCGAATCATGCCGTATATTACTGAGTACAGCAAAACTATCATAAGATTCATACATATATATGGGTTCTGTTGGTTTGTTGACAGGGAATTCGGTCGACATCTGTTTACTCAACTGCATTTGGTCGACTATACAGATAGTCAATAGGTGTAAGAGACTGATAATCCCTGGGAATATTTCCTTTCCCTGGTTATTGTGTCATGTTACAGTTAGTATATATAATTAGAGTGGGTGTAAGGGGATTTGCCTCTCAGTAAAAAAAAAAACGGTGTTTTAAAGTTGCATGCACTAATGTTTTTCCTTGGCTCATCCATACTTAAAAGTTGATGTTTCTGTTTTCGACATAGAATGGTTTATCTTCAGGATGTTGACATTCGTATTACTTGACTAACTGAAGATATATCATATGTGTGATGAAGGGAGATACTGCCAACGCAGCTATCTGGAATTTTGTAAATAACTACATGTTATTTGTGAATGTCAACATGGTTTATATAAGATGATTGTGTGACAAATGTATTAGAACTGTATGTCATGTGTATATCAAACTGGTCTGTACAGACATGTGTTAGAAAGGTATTTTATAAAGTGCTTCTGCTTAAAATGTAACCAGAGTGGAAGAGAACAGAAATGTACATGCACTATTGTCACTGTTTAAGTTTACATATTTTAACAGTGGAAACTGGAACACAGGAGGTTAACTTCAGAAAAATAACTGAAATTAAATTACATTATAGGCTAGGCCGGAGACACAATGTCTGTATTTTCTTCAGAGTGAACTAATTACTAGTTTTGAAAACATGAAGGAATGTAATTGTTTTATGACTTCCAGCATCTGCCAAAGATCTGAGGTCTATGTATTTTCACAGGAAGATGCTAAATACTGCCCACTCCAGCAGTGGGGGCGTCACCTAGGATAGAGTCAGATGACAAGAAATGGTGTCATTCTGCAAGCTATCTCAGCAGTAATATTTGAGATATTAATTTAAGAAGTATCTTAGGGAGACAGAGCATTCTGTATTATGTCTTGGCCCTGGCAACAACTAAAGAAGACCTATTCATCACATATCTGCCTACAAATAAGTTTCTATGGTCCAGTAACTCTTTTAGCTATAATCGAGAATATGGCAATCTTAGTTTAGATTTATTTATTTATTTAACATTTGTTTACTGGGAAAGTCAGACTGGACAGAGTTCCTTTTTCAGCAGAGGCCCGGGGAGAAAAGCTCCATGAGTAACAGTACATTTTCATGCACACATTACAATAATCAAAAATTATAAAGTAAACAAAATGTAGTATACATAAGAATATACAAATTTGTTACATCTTGACAACAAAACCTAGGCTTTGAGCACAGCTAGTACTATTTGTAGGTATGACTTATGTCAAGATATAAGGTTAACAGAGGTCAGTAGGAACAAAGGATTAAATATCGGGGAGAAGTTGGATATGTTTTGGGTATACTGTGATGTATCAGAGCACTCATGAGGAGTTAGTACAGGAACACAGCCACTTATTTTTTACATAAGCTTTAAGTGATAGCTTAAAGTGGTTAGTGGATGAGCTTGAGATAATGGAGTTAGGAAGGGGGTTCCATATACGAGATATGTAGTTGGAAAATAAAGATTTTCCTGCAGTGTTGTTGGCCTTGGAGACAGTGAATAAGTTCTTGTATTTTTCTTTATTTATTTGAGACTGTCCTGCAATGTTCTTTTAAATATTTCCTGTAATTTCAAACTCTGATGTCACTATGAATATATACTGAGTATTTTCTTGTTCTTTTATTATTTATTATTAAATATATTTAAATATTTCATTGTGGCTGATAGCTCTAGAGATATTTAAGTTTTGAGAGTACTTGCATATTTATTTGGTGACACTGTGTGGGCCACTCCTAATAGCCTTGCTCTTGGTCAAACTACCATTTGTAGTAATACTAATATTACACAGTAAGATTGGATGCCGTTTGCTAAGGGCCTTAAAGTAGTTGATAAGGAGTTGTCTGGTGGCAAGTGATAACTACCTTATAGTCTGGGCAAAAGGGGGCATAGCTAGTAAATGTGTTCCAGCCTTTCCCAGGTGTGTGTGTGTGTGTGTGTGTGTGTGTGTGTGTGTGTGTGTGTGTGTGTGTGTGTGTGTGTGAGAGGTACTTGGCTAGGGACACGAAGCATGGGTTGGACAGCAAGGATGCTGGAGGTCTTGGCTTGGCTACTCAGCTGAGATGTCAACTCTATAGCTGTGCCAGTGGGGAGTGTTATTGGGGATCTAGAGAAAGAGGGAGCAACAGCCCCAGACTGACTGTGATCTCTGTGTGCTCTTAAAGGAAATTGCACTTGATGCACAGAGCTGCATCTGGAAATACTATGTGTGTACCTGTTAACCTCCCATTCTATATCACCCACTGGTGCCAGTGGTGTGGACTGAGGCTTCTTGATTACTGCTCCAGTGGTGGGGCGTCACAGATGCTAACATGAACAGCTCCCAGCATTGAACCTTGTGGGACTTTGCTAGTGACTGTCCTCTTTGTGAAGATGGAGTCCTCTTTACCCTAACATCTTGTGCCCTATCAGTGAGCCAGCTAGCTATCCATTGAGTGGCATATGGGTTCATGCTTAAGTTTATCTACAACGCTTGAGTGAAGTATTATGTTGCATGCCTAGGTCAGGTCATGGTAGGCAGTGTACACTTTTTTTGCCGATGCCCGTAGCTTTAGTGACCTTCTCAAAGAAGTCCACCAGTTAAGTAGGCATGACCTGCCTTTGACAAAACTGAACTAGGTAGGGTCCAATGTCTGTAGATTTCCTATGCCATTGTTAACCAGATCCATGATAATTATTTCCATGGCCTTGCATATGAGACTAGTCAGACCTATGGGTCTACAGTTCCCTGGGTCCATGGAAGCCCCCTCCACCTTTATGTAGAGGGAGAACCATTGCAGTCCACCATTCATTTGGTATGAAGCCTGACTGGAGCCTATTAACATTATCAAACTGTAATTTAGGTAATGCTTTTATTTTTCATTCTGTTCTTTTCTTATCATATTGTATCTTCTTGGTGGTGAAGACAGAGCTAACTAAGAAGACAACCCATACAGAAATCCCATGAACTCCTGATTTTCTATCCTTTGCATGGATCAGTGTTATAACTACACATTTTTTGACAATTCATTGGAAGATTTTTAAAAGACACTACAAATTTGCCAAAAAAAAAAAAAAAACAGAATGATCACTGACACAGCCAGCTATAATACAGTGTTTCATTTTACTCGCTTTAGTTTGTGTTTCTTCCTCTTCTTTTTGTAATCTAAAATCAGCAGATACAGGATTACAAATGAAAGAAAAGTCCTACCAATGGCTTAGAAAAGGGTGCACTGTCAATATTTACTGTACTACTGAACCTCTTAATAAAACTAGTATGTACTGAAGATACCAATACAAAATGCAAAACAATGTGCTACATTTCCTTTGCGGGGCTACATATCTGACACGCTCAATAGATTTATAACCATTTCTGAAGTCAACACATCTCAAAGAAAGGAAAATATGTTGATTTTACAGTGAAAATAATTATTTTCTCTGACGTGATGGGTTTCTTCATTTGACAGAGAGTGATATGAGCAATTATCTGAAGTGGAAGTCCATATATTGAATGTCAGCAAGCTGTAGCACACATTCATATCATTACATTGAATGTAATATTTCAGAGCAGTTGATGTTTTGCTCAAATATTACAGCACATCTTAGAAGTGACTAAAGTTCAGTTGCATATAGCTCATGAGCATCCACTACATGAGATTTAAGGTATTACATAATTCATAGGTGTATAGGTGTTTACTAAGCTAACAACCACAAGGGTCTTTTTAAGCCTAGCCATGCATCCCAAATCTCTGACAAGTTCTGACTTTAGCTTGGCTGAGTCCTTCTTTCTGTTTTTACTGAATGGTTTTCCTGTGTAATTTTTGTACCCTTTTCTTGAAACTAAACATATTAATGGCACCTGTTATCCTGAGCCAACAGACATTGCCAATAGCCTTTGTGAAGATATGTGAAGGCTGCCAGTCTAGCTAGATAACATTTTGTAGATAATTCTGTCATTTATATATATATTAATATAAGCCACATGCTTGTTCTCTTAAATAAGAAAATTGTATTGGATGTTGAACTTCAAAAATGTAACCACATTGCACTCTGCTGGAGGAAAGTTGATAAGTCAAGCGTTGTATAATTATTCGATCTCAAAACTTGGAGCCGACATGTCTGAATGAAGGAATTCATCCTATTGTTTTGAGACCAGGGTTAATTGGTAGAATTTACATGTATAATGTCATGGAGACAATCTGATAAAGACCAGTAAAAATAGAATACGTCTTTGTTTCAATTGCTTTCTTTCAGTGGTAGGGAGATAATGTTTTCTGAAAGCATTCAAGTGTTTTTTTCAATCTGGGTGAGTAATAAAGATAAGACAAAACAGACAGCACTTAGTAGAAGCACGGGCTGTACCATGCATCTTAGCATGAATAACCTTCCTTTTTGGTTAATCCAAGTATGAGTGTGGCTATCAGTCTGGGATATTTTTTTCCTCAAAGGATGGTAAAACTTCAATATCTGAAATTAAACATAGTTATGTGTGTTAAAGTTTTAAGTTAACAGTTTTGGGGGTGTACTGTGGGTGTGTTTGGTTCTTGTTTGAGGGTTTTCATTAAAACAAAATGTTTATAAGATGTGACATAGGCTGAAATGGATATGACAAGAAACAACTGTAGAAAAGATCAACCTGCCAGACATTAGTGTATGCATGTAACACAAAAGCTGGAATTGGACACTTAACAAAAAAGCTGTTACACATAAAATATGTGAATAATAACTTTTTAACAAAATGACAGTTTTTATATTATCTTTAAATGTAAATAGTCTCACAGATACATACAAAAAAGAAAGAGTAGTGAACATTAAAAATGTAGAGTGCAAATAGCTATAGGAGACACATCTGGAAAGAAACGAGCATGTGAATTTGATAAATAAAGGTTTTCAGTATGATTATTCAGTGGAATACCTGGGACAAAGGAAAAGAGAAGTGCTGGTATTAATTGCAATAGGTGCTCCAATAGTGATAGATGAGGGTGAAAAAGATAATAATGAAAAATTTGTATCACTAAGGGTCTATTGGTAAGGGAAGATTATTACACTGGCATGTATCTATATTCCATCTCAACTTTCAGCAGGGAGTATTGCTTATAGGTAGAGACTGGAATTTGATTTTCCAGCAGTGCAGATGTTACTGGGGGCCCCAGTAGGGAAAATGTAACAAAGGAGTATAGATTTTTGAAGACATTTATGAAAATATTTTGCAGGGAAGATATGAATTCAGTAGTAGGAGTTCAGAGTGAATTTACATCTTATTCCCCATGATACAAAAGCTGGGCTAGGCTAGACATAACTTATATTTTACAGGAACATGTGCATTTAACTGAAAATTTTGATACACATTCAATAACCATTTCAGATCATGCACCAGTAATAACCAGAATAAAAATGCAGGGTAATGAAATAAAAATGAGACACCGGCACTTTTCCACCTATCTGTCGAAAAGAGAGGAATTTAAGGAATGGGTAGTGGAAATGATTTAGGAGTTGTTAGACAAGAAAGGAATTTCTTCTGAAAATATAGCTAGGGAGTGGGATAAAATTAAAGTGGATTTTAAAAATAGGGTAAAAATAAAAGAAAGAGAGATATGGTTAAGAAATAACAAGAATTATTTAGAGGGACTGACAAAGGTTTAAGTATTGCAAAATGGGGGAGTCTCACAGAACAAGAAACAGAAAACAAGAGATTGCCTCAACAATATAGGTCTATATTGTATCAGCGAATGCTTAAAAAGCGAACACTGATTCATCGACCCTATGTAAGCGAAAGCTTACAATCTCAAACACTCGGAACAGTGATTTTTTTTCCGAGGGAAAAAAATCACTGGGCCGGTTTCCGGACTTTGCCATTTCCTCCACTGTGGTGCGATCTCGGAGTTGGAATATTTAAGTAGGGTGCCCCCCACATTATATACTGTTTTAAGATTTTTTTTTATATTTATTTATTTTTTTGTGTTCGAGATTGTAAGCTTTCACTTACGTAGGATCGATGAATCAGCGTTCGCTATTTTAAGCGTTCACTGATTCAATATAGACCCAACAATATGCATGGGTTTAGAAAGACTGCTGTTAAGCAACTGTTTTTGATAATACCTCCAGAGCACAAAAACATTTAGCATAAAAACTCAGACAACATAAAGTAGAAAGGGCTGTCACCAAGCTTAGGGAGCCTATAACAGGGAAGATAAGAGATCCTACAGAAGTACTAGAAATAATTTCAGAAATTTTATGAAAATCTGCATAAAGCAGAGCCATATGGAGATCAAGAAAAGGTAAACTGGAAATGTTTATGGAAGAATTAAATATGCCAAGGTTAAAGGTAGATGAGGCTCAATTACTGATAGGATAGCAGGAGATGAGATAAAAATGGTGATGTGTAAACAAGCTACAGGAAAGTCCCCAGGAATAGATGGTATTCCTGTGGAAGTTTGGAAGCTAGAAGGGAAACACTTGATAAAGATCTGGAAATATTTGTTTAACAGTATTTTAAGAGGAGGAGAAGCATCAACATCCTGGAAGAAAGCAGTGGTGACTGTAGTACTTAAAGAGAGTAAAAAACAATCAGATCTAGCTTTATATAGGCCCATTTCAATTCTAAACCATGATTACAAAGTGCTTATGTCTATTTATTTATCATTTGTTGACCAGGAAAGTCCGACTAGGACAGAGCCTATTTTCAGCAGAGGCCCGAGGAGAAACGCTCCAGACGCATGTCTTTGGATTGTGGGAGGAAACCCACATGAATGGGGAAAGACATGCAAACTCTGCACAGAAGGCACCCCAGCCGAGAATCGAACAGGAGAACCTTTTGCTGTGAGGTGACAGCGTTAACTGCTGCACCACTGCACTACCAATATATATTGGCTAAAAGAATGGCAAAGATGATGCCAAAATTGACAGATATTGCTCAATGTGGTTTTGTGGAGGGGAGGCAAACATTTGACAACATTAACAGAACAATGATGATACAGAGGGAAGCAGAATGTAAGAAAATACCACTGTTGTTGGTGGGACTTGATGCAGAAAAAGCATTTGACAGAGTAAGCTGAGAGTTTATAAGCAGGGCAATGGAAACATTTACATTCTGTGATAAAATTATAAGGTTGATTAGGAGGATATAAGAGGGATTGGAGGTAAAAAGTAAAGGGGGCGGGTTCCTCTCTGAGAATTTCTGTTTGAGCAGAGGAACTAGGTAGGGGTGTTTTCTTTTCCCTTTCTTATTTACATTATATTTAGAACCCTTAGCAGAGAAAATAAGGAATTCAGAAATTCAAGGATATAATTGGTACTGCAGTCAAGAAAGGCTGTCTCTATTAATAGATGATGTTATTTTAAACCTGATAAAACAGAAAAGGACATCTCAGTGTTGTGGAACATTTTGAGACAGTTTCAAGTCTTTTCAGGATACAAAATTAATGAAGCTAAAACAAAGGCAATAGCTGTAAATGACATACCCACACATGAATTGGTTCAGAAATATCCCTATTTATGGGGACATGATAAAATGAAGTACTTAGGAGTATTGATTAAAAAGATTCTGATGTGGCAGCTAAGGATATGTGGGAAGAGATTAAACAAAAGATATTACAAAAACTGAGAAACTGGCAGGTTTGTTTTATGGATATGGATAGTAAGATGCAAGCAGTTAAAATGTTTTTAATCACTTTAGTTTTATACACAGGTCAGGCATATTTTATCAACCAGAGGAGATGTTGTGGATAGCAATTAATAAAGAGATGAAGGATTTTGTCTGGGAGGGGAAGATGGCAAGAGTCAAATGGGATAAACTGATTTTTCCAACAGAACAAGGCAGCTTGGGATTACCCAATCTGAAAGGGTATTTCAGAGCTACACAGTTAAGGCTGCTATACATAGCACAAGCAGAAAATTATAATTCAAAGTGGAAAGGGTTGATGATGAAATTGGGGGTGGGGCTCAAGAAACAAGGCGAGACTGGGATTTTGGATGCAGATCCTCAAGAATAATAACAATGGCCACACACAGAATATCGTATTCATAAATTAGCAGAAAGTATTCTAAGAACTAAGCCAACCCGGGAATGGAGAAGGGAGATTATGCCGCTGTGAATGTCTGCAATTAGGGATACAGACAATATGCAAGAGGGGGGCTGGAATTTATTGGAAAAAAACTGGTAAAAAAAGCAATGTATTGGAAGTAAATAATTAGGTAGGGAAAGGTAATAGAATGGGAAGAGGCCAATAATTTATTTCGACTGCAGGCTAGAGATTGCCTTCCCTATCAAGGACTGATATCAGAGTACTGACAAAGGGAAAGAAATAGGGGGATCCTAAGTGAAAGACCAACACTGGTAGAGCTTTTAGTAAAATCTAGAACGGAAGCTGCTGTTAAAAAAGGAATTATTAGCAGAGCATATAAAATATTGCATGACAACTATAATAATCAATCAGAGGAGGGTAAAAAGGATTGGGAAGAGAGACTGGATAATTATTTGGTGAAATCATCTACAACAGGCATGTAAAGTATGCACTAATTTTCTTCTTCAGATGTGATCATAAGTGAAAGTATGCTGAAAATATTACACAAATATAAAAAAAATTCAACTTGTGAAATGAATTGAATTTGTAAACTGACATAATGTAACATTGGTTGTTGTTGTTTGTCCTTCGGCTTTTCCCGGTTAGGGGTCGCCACAGCAGAACTCCGGTCTGCTAATAATTGGCAGTAGATTTTCACGAACGCCGAGGTGCCAGCTCGACGTTCAACCTTCATTGAAGGCACGCCCATTTACGCATGTCTTTCGAACGCCCACCCAACCGCAGGGAGGACATACAGACTCCACACAGACGCGGATAACATTGGTGATTTTTTATATTTAGACCCCACTTTTGCAATATGAGTATTTCTTTAAAGCAGTGCATTAACATTGTTTTCATAGATTTAGGCCATTTTTTATTATTATTACTGGTTTACTTTTTGAAGCCATATTTGAAATGAGGTGTGAACATTTTCTGTATACCTACACCAGCAAGATACTAAATTTAAAATTTGAAACAAAGATGCCAAACTCACAAGTTGGTAAAAACATTCTTGCACATTTTACATTTTAAAATAAATTGTTCCTAGTATTCGGGGGTCCTTAGGAATGTGGCAGTTCTTATTTCTCAGAATCAAATATATTAATACTCTGACTGGAAAGGTGATATTTTTTATTTGTATTTCTGTAAAGGTACACATGGTGTTGCAAAAGTTTGTTAAAACAATTTTTTTTCATTCTTGCCATGCTTCTAACACATATACCACAACTGGAATGATACACAGAAGTTTATCACAGTCACTTGTCAATGATAACAGGCAGATTCATGAAACATTACATGTTCTGGAGTGGCACAGAGTGATGACACCTTACAATACTTCCTTATCGAATTTGGTTAGTGTCCCTTTGGTTTGGCATCTACCTGCATCCATATTTCCATGTGGGATTTCACTAAGACTCTGGATTTTTGCCAAAGGCATGCCTATAGGAAAAAAGCCCAAATGTGCAAGTGTATCCTGCCCAGGACAGGTTACCTGCCTTGTGTTTACTGCTTGCTAGGACAAGCTATGGTTCCACATGATGCTGAGAAGGAAAAAGTGGGTGCTGGAAAATGAATCCCTATTACTTTTTTAGTTCTGTTTGTATTAACCACGAAAGGCATGTTATACCCTTCAGCTGTCTCTGATTTCATGGAATGTCCCCATTTCTGCCTGATATTTTTTCCTGTTCCTGGTAAAATAAATGATTTCTGGTAAATAACTGAGGATTACAGTCAGTCAATAATGCCAGACATTAGAGTTTCATGTCTGTTATTCTTTATAAAATATATTTTGATGCTATTCTCTTAACTTATTTTAAGTGAATTTGAATAACATTAAAACATGACCCTGATTTTTGGCCTTTGCTCTCACATTATTTTGACTTTGTCCACAATTCCTGAGCAAATAAGTTAAGAAGTATATCTCTAGTACAAGTTTTTATTTCAGGTGTAAGCTAGAAGTATTCAGAAACATAACTACTTTGATCACAGATGAAGCAGAAAAGAAAGACCAGAAAATCAACCCCAAGTCTCGCCTACTTTACATTTCACATTTTAAAAGTATTCAAGACATTGAGAATCACTCCCATAAATAATGTGATTTGTAGCTTATTATAAAATGGGGGCTATAATCAATATGGTATACATTTTGTTAAGCAGTTTTGTGAGTGCGTTATAGAGTTCTTAGATTACACAAAGGTATATAACAACAGCAACATAAATAGAAAGGCTATAAGCACAATCTGAATTACTGACTGCAGTAAGCAAACTCAGAAATTATAGACAGAACTAAAATCTTGATTTCATGACATGGTTTGCTGATATCCATAATCTTAACTAAAACTTGGAAATTCAAAAGCAAATCAGCCATTAAAACAAGAGGTAATTAAAAATAGATACAGTGCATTAGTATGTTTTAATTATGTCCTAATAGTAAAGTGTAGCAAAACGTAAATTTGGTCAAGGCAAACATAATCAGATCTGAGTTTGATTTCTAATTTCTTTCACATCTATAGCCACTATGTGAATCTGTCCTCCACATTTCTTTTAAAACACTTCATGGAAAAAAAAGCTATTCACAATTATTGTTAAGTTATCTAATTCAAATACATTATTGAAAAAGGAAACAAATTTTCTAAAATCCAATGTGACCACAAAAAGTCTTGAAACGAGTACCTTTATGAAGGCAGACATCAACGTTGGTGTTTCTCTTGCATTCAGCAAGGATGTCCTTTAGGTTTACCACACCTGATGGTTCTTGAGCAGGTACAGAAACTTCTGTTCACTATTTTACATTTATAAGCATACAAAGCAGAAAAACCCACACCCACTGTACTAACCACGTGAAGAATATCTTTCCAGGATTGGTGTGTATCTACTGCTGTTTCCACTCTAACCACTAATATGTTGTAGCATTTTGACTTTACCCTTATGCACTATGGTAATATAGTAGAATAGATATCAGATATTTCCATCTGAGGCACTGCACACCAGTCATTTCAGTAAGGGAGACTAAACTAAGAACTCAGAATGAGAAATATTGGTGCACAATAATGCATATGTGCTTTATGCAACTCAGAAATAATCAAGGGCTTTTGTAAGGCCTTGAATCAAGGTCCTTCAAAACAGCATTTTGTTATGCTAACAGTTGCACCAATGAAGCAGCTGTGCCTTAAAAAATATTAAGGTGATAAAAAACTGCAAGTTGCTAGATGCTTCAGAGGTGCACCTGGTAAGATGTCAGAGTGGGGGTGCTGTCAAAGCATGGTGTTCAGATCTTAGGTAAAGTACTTCTTTTTTATTTTTCTTATTTGTGTACGTATTTGTTTTTGCAAACTATATTTTGTTGTACTGATGAATTGTGTGTGGCAACTCATCTGTTTATAAAGAAAGATTAAGGTGGCTAAAAACTAAATGTGTGTGCAAAAGAATGACACTTTAAAAAAAAAAAAAACGGGTTTAATTCCCAGCTAAAACACTCATCTCTTTTTCCATTATACAAGCTATTGCACATGACATTTGTTAGAATGACTCATTATATCCACTGGGCTGTACATTGAGAAAGATGAAGGTGACAAAGGATTATACATGTTTCTGTTTGTTTCAGAAGTAGAGACTAGTATAACAAAATGATATTATTTAAGGTCTGAGTTCAACTCGTAAAGTAAACACTTTTCTCACTTATGAATGTGTGTTTGTAAAACTGCTGTGCCTCACAATAAATGCTTCTTGCTTCTCACACAATGCATGCTGCATTCTTATTTGAATTATTTTGGTAGCTTTGCAGCTATGAATGCTCATGCAGATGTGTTACCTCACCTAGATCTGAGAGGCACCAGAACACCTTCCAGGGTGTCATATTCTTGGGTACATCTGTGCCACCATTTGTAGAAGAGGCATATTTGAGGTATCATCACACAATTCATATTAATTATCCATCAGTCTTTAAGATCCATAATTTATACTGCAGATATGATGCATGTATCTTGCTGTTAAGAACATGTCTCATCTCTCTTGACCTAGAACTTGAAATGTTCTTATTAGTGGGGTATTGTGGAGAGGATATGCAACTCCAAAACAGAACAATCCACATTTTTCCATTAGTCTCAGGCTGTGGCTAGAAGTACATCACATTTCGAACAAGACCTGAATGTCTTGTAGGATGGTAAATATGTGGAATGAGAAGTCTGCAGAAATAGTATTGAGAGAATGTGTGCTGGTATGCCCTTTGCTGAATAAGGGGTTGCCATGTGATTTCAGGAGCTCAGTGAAATTCATGTAGTCCATTTTTATAATTGTAAACCCTATTGATTTTGAGATGTAAGTGACCATTATGCAATACTGCATGGCTTCTGTCATGAAAGGAGATACTGCCAGCCCAATTATCTGGAATTTTGTAAATAATTATATGTCATTTGAGAATATCAACATAATTCATATAAGATACTTGTGTTACAAATGTATTAGAACTGTATGTCAGGTGTATATCAAAATGCTGGTACAGAAGTATGTGTTGAAAAGGTTTTTGCAAAGTGCTTAAAATGTAACCAAAGCATGCCCTAGAATAAATGTGATGCCCCACCACTGGACCAGTAAGCAAGGAGCCTCAGTCATCACCACTGGCACCACTGGAGGACATACATTGGGAGGATGACAAATACACCCACAGTATTTCCAGATGCAGCTTTTTGCATCAAGTGCAATTTCCATTATGAGCACATAGAGACCACAAAAAAATCAGGGGCTGGTTTCTCCCTCTTTCGCCAGATCCCCAATAAGACTCCCCACTGGCACAACTACAGAGTTGAGATCTCAGCTGAGTGGCCAAGCCAAGAATTCCAGCACCCTCTCTGTCCAACCGGTGTTTTCCATCCCTGCCCAAGTAGGTGACATACACACTCTTTGAGGATTGATTTATACATAAACAGACACACACACACACACACACACACACACACACACACACACACACACACACACACACACACACACACACACACACCTGGGAAAGGCTGGCACATGTTTACTAGCTATGCCCCTTCTACCCAGACTATAAGGTAGTTTTCACTGCCACTAGCCACTCCTTATCAGCTACTTTAAGGCCCTTAACCAAGGGTGTCCAATCTTACTGTTTAATGTTACTATTAATACAAATGGTAGTTGGCCAAGAGCAAGACTATTAGGAGTGGCCCACAGTCTCACCAAATAAACATGCAAGTATTCTCAGAAATTAAATATCTCTAGACAGATCAGCCAGAATGAAAGGTTTAAATATATTTAATAATACATAATAAAAGAACAAGAAAATACTCAGTATACAATTACGGTAACATCAGAATTCAAAATCACAAGAAATATTTAAAACAGCATTGTAGGACAGTCTAAAATAAATAAAGAAAAATATCTTAACTAAGTGTTGCTGTATTCCTGCCTATATCTAAGAGAATTATACTGTTCCCTAGACTTACTTACTCCGAACAAGGTAAATGTGGTGAATGTGTCTTTATTGTTGCCAGGTCCAAGACAGAATACAGAATGCCCTGTCTCTCTCAGAGAGTTCTTAAATTAATATCTCAAATATTACTGTTGGGATAGCTTGCAGAATGACCTCACTTCTTGTCATCTGGCCCTGTCCCAGGTGAACCCCCCACTGCTGCCAGATAGAAGTATTTAGCATCTACCTGTGAAAATACAAAGACCTCAGATTTCTGGCAAATGGTGGAAGTCATAAAGCAATAAATCACTTCCAAGACAATACAGAAAGCTAGACATGGTGTCCCTTGCTGCACTGAAGCTGAAATATAACATCTTTTTATGGCCTAGCTATAAAGTAATTTAATTTCAGCTATTGTTTTAAGTTACCCTTCTGTATTCTATTTTCCAGTGGTAAAATATATACATCTAAACAGCTATGATAATGCAGGTACATTTCTGTTCTATTCTAGTAGGGCATGCTGTGGTTACATTTTAAGCACCTTGCAAAAACATTTTCAACACACACTTCTGTACCAGCAGTTTGATATACACCTGAATACAGTTCTAATACATTTGTAACACAAATCTCTTATATGAATCATGTTGATGTTTACAAATGACATATAATTATTCAAAAAAGGAAAATACACAAACTGATAAACCAGAAAAATGGAGGACCACACTGAAGACACAGAAATTAGTTGTTTGTAAGTGCTTTCTTTTACTAAAAGTAAGCAAACTTCATCAGACAAATTCCACAAGGTAAAATGCATTCCTTAAATAGACACAATTAATTGACATCACCACAAATAATCAATTAAAAAATCAAACCTCCATTTAAAGGGCTATGAACAAAGAGCATATATATACACACTCAAAACATATTATAAAAATCCTATTTAAATAAGGCACAAAGGAATTAACTATAAATACATAAATATACACATGTATATAAACAAAAATATCCATCCAAAGGTATAAATGTACCAATTATAAATTAACATTATCTTTTAAGGGCCCTCATTTTTAAAATACTTCCAATGGAAACAGAATCATTAAGGCATGGAAAAACAACGGCATTCAATTTAAGTTGCCACATTAGTTCCTTCTTGTCCAGCTTCAAGGACACTGGGCCACCCCTATTGTTCTCATACACTTTATCTATCACAAAGAAAATGAAACTATGCTCAGGATGATCTTTAATATGCCTTGCTAAAGCATTATTTAGATTTAATTTATCAATAGCATACAGATGTTCATAAATCCTGTTCTTAAGGGTTCTCTCCGTTTTTCCCACATAAAAAGCCATACATAGGGTGCAGGTACTCAAATACACAACCCCCTTTGAATTGCAATAAAATTTTATATATATATATATATATATATATATATATATATATATATATATATATATATATATGGATCTACCTGATAACACCGACATGCCAAAACACCGACAACTAAATAACCAACATGAAAAGAATGACAAAAAAAGAAAGTTCAAAAACATGAAACTTCACATGCCCGACAAACCAAAATTCCGACAATCAACAAAACAAATACCTTTCCTGAAAACCACACACACAGCACAAGCACACTAAAAACCTTACAAACCTACACTAAACTTTGCATATACAACTATCTATGCACTAACCTTAACCCTAACCCTAAGGTCCGTCACTATCGCACACTTACCTTACCTGCATCCTAACCCTAACTCACTTAATCCGCCACTAACCCTTAACTCTGTCACTATCGCACACTTACCCGCACCCTAATCCTAACTCACTTAATTCTCCACTAACCCTCAAGTCCATCACTATCACACACTTACCTTACCCGTACCCTAACCCTAACTCACTTAACTTGCCCCAACCTAAAGTCCGTCACTATCGCACACTTACCTGACCCGCACCATACCCTAACGTCCGTGACTATCACACACTTACCTTACCCACACCCTAACGTCAGTCCATATCGCACACTTACCTTAACTTGTCGGTGTTCTCAGCATCAGGATTCTCAACTAGCGGTCTTCTCCATTGTCGATCTTCCGGTGTCTGTGTTCTCGTTGTCAGTGTTGTGCACTTTTGGCGTTTTCAGGTAGACCCATATATATATATATATATATATATATATATATATATATATATATAGAGAGAGAGAGATTGAGAGAGACACACACACACACATACAGACAATATACACATACACACACACACACATACACACACACACACACACACACACACACACACACACATACAAAATATACATAAGCATAGAAAAAATGGAAGCAGAATGACTTCAAATAAGATGGGTTATTCAGTTGCTTTTTAGAAATATATGATATATGATTTTAAGTGGTGCTGAAGGAAATGCACAGTCATATAGCTAAAAGAGTATATAACTAAAAAATAAACTTGCAGATAACTTATAGATCTACTATTTGTAATAGGCCTGAGTCAATGCAAGTGTTAAGCCAATAAACCTAAAAATAATCTAAGAAAAAATAAAAAAATAAAAAAGTAGATTAGAAATGCTGCAAAAAACTCAGAAATAAATGTGTGACTTCAGTCCTTCATGCAAGCCATGTCTTGTTAAAAGCAACTAGGTTTAAACTCCATTTTCATTCAATATTATGCAACAGCTTCTGTTTTTGGGAAACAGTCATAAGACTCCCTGTTATCTTACTAATACCTATAAAAGAAAAAAGGATCCAGAATGTGACAACAATGACAGAACTATGTACTGTGGTGATGTTAGAATTAATAGCAAAAAATGGACTGACTTCCAAGAATGGGAAGTCTCATCAATATAAAAGTCTGTACATACAGAAATCTCTGTGTAAACTATCTACTCAGAGTCACACATAATAAAATGTTAAATCTCCTAAGTATATGAGATGTTTGCAGAAGTTAAAATTTTACCTTTGAAGACATTATTATACTGGGAACAATTTCCATGAATATAATATCACCTTGGCTGGTCTACAGATAACAGCAGCTGGCTTAAATCAAATAAATTTGGCTTTTTAAATTTAAAAATAAACAAGTTTTTTTTTTTTTACTTTTTCCTTTCCTGTAGGTCATCAAACTTTGTGGGAAAACCACATTACAAGCAAGAGTCAATGTTTGTCCAAAATCTGTCTTACTGAAAAACTGTTGGTTCCAAGTTCTGTAATAAACCTTACTGGTGAATTAGAACTCTACACAAAGCTGAGATGATTAAGTTAAAGCTTGTTGATGGCTGACAGCAATTGCTTTTACAAAATCCTTTTAACATCTTTATTCTTACATTTCCTAACAAAGGACTAATTTGCATATTTGCTGTCTCCTTCAAAAATTGAATTTATCATTACAAAGATGTCTCAATTTCAAAAATTGAGAATGTTATATATTCTGAACTATACAGGGAGGATGGCAATTTTTTTGCTATAAGAAATTACAACGCAATGGATTCCTATAAATGGGAGTACAAACACTGCAGACTAACAACTGTGTTAGGAGTGATACCCACAAACTTGCTCACAAACAAATCAAAATTATAAATGAAGTTAATGCTAAAATTAATGGATTTCAAATATTTAAAAAAAATTAAATGAAGCACACTTACAAACTGTAACAAAAAACAAACATCCCAATAACGCTTCCAAAGATGCATTTATTTCAGAACTATATTTCTGCTATTATCATAATTTCAAATGAGTTCAAAAATTCCATAGAATATGTACATATATCAAAGCAAAAGTTGCCTCCATTGCTGTGCATCTCAACTGTATATAACATTTATGCTTAAAGTGAAAAATATTCCTGTCTAACACCATGTCAAACAATTGTAATATAAATTTAAAAAATTCTTAAGTATAGAGTATAGAGGCCTCATCCATTCAAAAAATATTGCAATACTTGATGTCCTATTTCATGGGAAACACTCATGTATAGGGCTTACACATCTAATGTAGACATGTTAGTGTACATATTGTCCATCAGTTGTAAAGAAATCAGTTTTGTTTGTGTCTTTCTTCTTTTCCCAGTTAGGGGTCGCCACAGTGAAACTCCGGTCCGCTAATGATTGGTAGTTGATTTTTACGTGCCGAGTTACCAGCTCTGACCCACAACCTTCAACGAAGGTACGCCCATTCACGCATGTCTCCACGCAGAAGACACTCTAGCTGAGAATCGAACCGGACAGCGTCTTACTGTGAGGCGACAATGCTACCGCAGCACCACCATCGTGGGTTGTAAAGAAATCAGTATTATCTTTAATATGAGCTCTGACTAGTGGCAGCAAAGGAGATAAACACATCACAAAAAAAAAAAAATCAAAGTGAACTACGTTCTGATAGTATAGGTCTAATTAATGCTGGTCTTATAATGTTGTGAATTTCAGGCAAAAAATAATAATATTGTTTAGCTGAATCATCAACAACCAAATAGTTATATAAACAGGAAGAAATAACCCCTTCTGTCATTTTGTGGTGCAAAAAGTCATCTATTTGGTTCTTAACCCCTGTAGTGGAATCCAGGGTAACGCATGATAGAATACTGCACTTTTTAACTATCTAATTGTACCATGATATAATGATGAACCTGTTAACTATTTAAATGTTCCATTATCGTAAACCATACAGTTCTGTACCACAATAACCCCACCCTTATCAGCTGAAGAAATCACTACATCTGAATTGACCACGATGGAATTCAGTGCTTGTTTCTCTACATGAACATTTTATGTTGAAAATATTTAAATATCACACTGTGGTTATGAGTTAATTCATTTAGAATCTGTTGCTCAAAATGGTTTACGATCGAGAGGTAGATTGGTTGCTCCATTTCTGGGGAAAGAGGGTAAATGTGATAAAAATGTGAGTTTGATGCATTTACCTTTGCTAGTCAGCAATCACCTATATACATATGAATTATATATATACATATATATATGTGTGTGTGTATGTACAGTAGATATATATATATATTTATATATATATATATTTATTTTTTTTTTTTAAACCTGGTAGCACAGTGATCTCATTGGCCATTTGCAGGCACGGTCCAGATGAGTACAATAATATAAGACAAAAGTAATACAGAGTTAACAATACAGAGAAAAGTACAGATATTTTAATACTCAAAAATGTACAAATATAATGATATACAGTTTAACTATATATATATATATATATATATATATATAGTAGAAAGACTCTGTGCATCCACCAAGTTGAGGGTGAAACTATACTTGGAAAAACTGAAGTAAAAAAAAAAGATGAGCACTTTCAGACTCGAATGGTTCTTCTTCAGATCTCTACATAGGTCCCTTAAGACTCCATATTTATTTCCAAAGGTAAGTTGACTGCACTACTTTTGCTCCTTTTCAGCAATTTGAGTCTATTTTCACTATCCGAATCCTGCCGTATATTACTGAGTACAGCAAAACTATCATAAGATTCATACATATATATGGGTTCCGTTGGTTTGTCGACAGGGAATTGGGTCGACATCTGTTTACTCAACTGCATTTGGTCGACTATACAGATAGTCAGTAGGTGTGAGAGACTGATAATCCCTGGGAATATTCCCTTTCCCTGGTTATTGTGTCATGTTACAGTTAGTATATATAATTAGAGGGGGTGTAAGGTGACTTGCCCCTCAGTAAAAAAAACAAAACAAAAAAAAAAACGATGTTTTAAAGTTGCATGCGCTAATGTTTTTCCTTGGGTCATCCATACTAAAAAGTTGATGTTTCTGTTTTCGACATAGAATGGTTTACCTTCAGGATGTTGACATTCGTATTACTTGACTAACTGAATATATATCATATGTGTGATGAAGGGAGATACTGCCAGCACAGCAATCTGGAATTTTGTAAATAACTACATGTCATTTGTGAATGTCAACATGAGTTATATAATATGATTGTGTTACAAATGTATTAGAACTGTATGTCATGTGTATATCAAACTGGTCTGTACAGACATCTGTTAGAAAGGTATTTTATAAAGTGCTTCTGCTTAAAATGTAACCAGAGTGGAAGAGAACAGAAATGTACATGCACTATTGTCATTGTTTAAGTTTATATATTTTAACAATGGAAACTGGAACACAGGAGATTAACTTCAGAAAAACAACTAAAATTAAATTACATTATAGGCTAGGCCAGAGACACAATGTCTGTATTGTTTTCAGAGTGAACTAATTACTAGTTTTGAAAACATGAAGGAATGTAATTGTTTTATGACTTCCAGCATCTGCCAAAGATCTGAGGTATATGTATTTTCACAGGAAGATGCTAAATACTGCCCACTCCAGCAGTGGGGGCTTCACCTAGGATAGAGTCAAATGACAAGAAATTATGTCATTCTGCAAGCTATCTCAGCAGTAATATTTGAGATATTAATTTAAGAAGTCTCTTAGGGAGACAGAGCATTCTGTATTATGTCTTGGCCCTGACAACAACTAAAGAAGACCTATTCACCACACATCTGCCTATAAATAAGTTTCTATGGTCCAGTAACTCTCTTAGCTATAATCAAGAATATGGCAATCTTAGTTTAGAGTTATTTATTTATTTAACATTTCTTTACTGGGAAAGTCAGACTAGACACAGGTCCTTTTTCAGCAGAGGCCCGAGGAGAAAAGCTCCACGAGTAACAGTACATTTTCATGCACACATTACAATAATCAAAATGTATAAAGTAAACAAAATGTAGTATACATAAGAACATACAAATTTGTTACATCTTGACAACAAAACCTAGGCTATGAGCATAGCTAGTACTATTTGTAGGTATGACTTATGTCAAGATATAAGGTTAACAGAGGTCAGTAGGAACAAAGGATTAAACATCGGGGGAGACGTTGGATATGTTTTGGGTATACTGTGATGTATCAGAGCACTCATGAGGGGTTAGTACAGGAACACAGCCACTTATTTTTTAGATAAGCTTTAAGTTATAGCTTAAAGCGGTTAGTGGATGAGATTGAGAGAATGGAAGGAATGGGGTTCCATATACGAGATATACAGTTGGAAAATAAAGATTTTCCTGCAGTGTTGTTGGCCTTGGAGACAGTGAATAAGTTCTTATTTATTTTATTTATTTATTTTTTATTTTATTATTTGTTGACCGGGAAAGTCTGACTAGGTTCCACAGATCCTGTTTTCAGCAGAGGCCCGGGGAGAAATGCTCCAGAAGCATGTCTTTAGAATGTCTTTAGACACACAAGTTCTTGTATTTTTCTTTATTTATTTGAGACTGTCCTGCAATGTTCTTTGAAATATTTCCTGTAATTTCAAACTCTGATGTCATTGTGAATATATACTGAGTATTTTCTTGTTCTTTTATTATTTATTATTAAATATATTTGAATATTTCATTGTGGCTGATATCTCTAGAGATATTTATGTTTTGAGAGTACTTGCATATTTATTTGGTGACACTGTGTGGGCCACTCCTAATAGCCTTGCTCTTGGTCAAACTACCATTTGTATTAATATTAATATTACACAGTAGGATTGGATACCCTTTGCTAAGGGCCTTAAAGTAGTTGATAAGAAGTTGGCTGGTGGCAAGTGATAACTACCTTATAGTCTGGGCAAAAGTGGGCATAGCTAGTAAACATGTTCCAGCCTTTCCCAGGTGTGTGTGTGTGTGTGTGTGTGTGTGTGTGTGTGTGTGTGTGTGTGTGTGTGTGTGTGAGGTACTTGGCCAGGGACATGAAGCACGGGTTGGACAGCGAGGATGCTGGAGGTCTTGGCTTGGCCACTCAGCTGAGATGTCAACTCTATAGCTGTGCCAGTGGGGAGTCTTATTGGGGCTCTAGAGAAAGAGGGAGCACCAACCCCAGACTGACTGTGGTCTCTGTGTGCTCTTAATGGAAATTGCATTTGATGCACAGAGCTGCATCTGGAAATACTATGTGTGCACCTGTTAACCTCCCAGTCTACATCACCCACTGGTGCCAGTAGTGAGGATTGAGGCTTCTTGATTACTGGTCCAGTGGTGGGGTGTCACAGATGCTAACATGAACAGCTCCCAGCACTGAACCTTGTGGGATTTTGCTATTGACTGTCCTCTTTGTGAAGATGGAGTCCCCTTTACCCTAACTTCTTGTGCCCTATCAGTGAGCCAGCTAGCTATCCATTGAGTGGCATATGGGTTCATACTTAAGTTTATCTACAACGCTTGAGTGAAGTATTATGTTGCATGCCTAGGTCAGGTCATGGTAGGCAGTGTACACTTTTTTTGCCGATGCCCGTAGCTTTAGTGACCTTCTCAAAGAAGTCCACCAGTTAAGTAGGCATGACCTGCCTTTGACAAAACTGAACTAGATAGGGCCCAATGTCTGTAGATTTCCTATGCCATTGTTAACCAGATCCATGATAATTATTTCCATGGCCTTGCATATGAGACTAGTCAGACCTATGGGTCTACAGTTTCCTGGGTCCGTGGAAGCCCCCCTCCACCTTTATGTAGAGGGAGAACCATTGCAGTCCACCATTCATTTAGTATGAAGCCTGACTGGAGCCTATTAACAGTATCAAACTGTAATTTAGGTAATGCTTTTATTTTTCGTTCTGTTCTTTTCTTATATTGTATCTTCTTGGTAGTGAAGACAGAGATAATTAAGAAGACAGCCCATACAGAAATCCCATGAACTCCTGATTTTCTATCCTTTGCATGGATCAGTGTTATAACTACACATTTTTTGACAATTCATTGGAAGATTTTTAAAAGACACTACAAATGTGCCAAAAAAAAACAGAATGCTCACTGACACAACCAGCTATAATACAGTGTTTCATTTTACTCGGTTTAGTTTGTGTTTCTTCCTCTTCTCTTTGTAATCTAAAATCAGCAGATACAGGATTACAAATGAAAGAAAAGTCCTACCAATGGCTCAGAAAAAGGTGCACTGTCAATATTTACTGTACTACTGAACCTCTTAATAAAACTAGTATGTACTGAAGATACCAATACAAAATGCAAAACAATGTGCTACATTTCCTTTGCGGGGCTACATATCTGACACGCTCAATAGATTTATAACCATTTCTGAAGTCAACACATCTCAAAGTAAGGAAAATATGTTGATTTTACAGTGAAAAAAATTATTTTCTCTGATGTGATGGGTTTCTTCATTTGACAGAGAGTGATATGAGCAATTATCTGAAGTGGAAGTCCATATATTGAATGTCAGCAAGCTGTAGCACACATTCATATCATTAGATTGAATGTAATATTTCAGAGCAGTTGATGTTTTCCTCAAATATTAAAGCACATCTTAGAACTGATTAAAGTTCAGTTGCATATAGCTCATGAGCATCCACTACAAGAGATTTAAGGTATTACATAATTCATAGGTTTATAGGTGTTTACTAAGCTAACAACCACAAGGGCCTTTTTAAGCCTAGCCATGCATCCCAAATCTCTGACAAGTTCTGACTTTAACTTGGCTGAGTCCTTCTTTCTGTTTTTACTGAATGGTTTGCCTGTGTAATTTTTTACCCTTTTCTTGAAACTAAACTTATTCATGGCACCTGCTATCCTGAGCCAACATACATTGCCAATAGCCTTTGTGAAGGCTGCCAGCCTAGCTAGATAAAATTTTGTAGATAATTCTGTCATTTATATATATATATTAATATAAACCACAGGCTTGTTCTCTTAAATAAGAAAATTGTATTGGATATTGAACTTCAAAAATGTAACCACATTGCACTCTGCTGGAGGAAAGTTGATAAGTCAAGCATTGTATAATTATTCAATCTCAAAACTCGGAGCTGACATGTCTGGATGAAGGAATTCTTCCTGTTGTTTTGAGACCAGAGTTAACTGGTAGAATTTACATGTATAATATCATTTATTGCTGTGTTTCCTGACCAGGTGCAAGCTTACTAAGAAATGTGAATGTAGAGTTTCTGTCAGCCTTTGAACCAGACAATCGTTAAGAATGATGTAATCTAAAATGAGTCAGCAGGATATATTATCAATTTAAAGGACTTTCTCAGAGACAGAGAAAGAATCAGAGCATTTTGCATTTGTCTTGAGAACATCCAACTTACCAGCACTCTGCCTGTGCTCTGTATGTAAGTAGGATCTTAGACTTTAGTGTCTCTCTTAGAAATAGCTAGGAAATAGGAAGATTAGACTAGCTGTTTTCTGTACTGATGTCAGAACTACTCTACTGTATTATTTTAAGCATTTTTCTGTGATCTCTGAACTCTTGACGACTAGCACTGTGTAGTAAGAAGTATTGTCTTGTGTTCTTATTATTTATTATTAAATATTTTTAAACCATTCAACTGTGGCTGTTTTGTGTACAGATAATTTGAGCTCTAGAGTACATTGCATGTGTATAGTGATACTGGCCAAGCCACTCCAATAAGCTTTAAAAAGTTCTGGTTACACTTACTAATTGGATAATAATATTGCACAGTAATAATTGGACACCCTTTGGCAAGGGCCTTTTTAGTAGCTGACAAGTGAGGGTCCTGGTGGCAGTGATTACTACCTTATAGCCTGGATAGAAGGGGCACAGGTAGTGAACCTGTGCCAGCCTTCCCCAGGAGTGTCTGTGTGGTTGTACAGAAATCATATCTCAAAGTGTGTGTGTGTGTCAGCTAATTGGGCAGGGATACGAAGCACTGGTTGGACAGGGAGAGTGCTAGAAGGACTTGGCTTGGGACCCTGGCTAAGGACCCCACTCTACAGCTGTGCCAGTGGGGAGTCTTATTGAGGAACTGGAGAGAAAGGGAGAAACCAGACCCAGACTGACTGTGATATCTGTGTGCTCATAAGGGAAATTGTATTTTACTGTGTGCGTATTTGTTATCCTTCCCAATGTGGACACCCCTCACTGGTGTTAGTGGTGAGGATTAAGGCTCCTTGATTACTGGGCCTAGGCATGGGCATCACAGCCTTTAAAACACATTTAGTGCTAACTTCACTCTTGAGACTTCAATACAAAGCCCCCAGAATATCCAAATCCTTTACTCATCTAATTAATTATCTTTAAAGATCATTTAATGAAAGAGCTAACCATGACCAAAACTGCTACTTCAATGAGACCTGACAATCTACCTGCTTGCTTAAGTAATAGTGTTAAATATGACTTTGCAGACACTCTCTTTAACTTGTTTAACCTGTTTAGCTATTCTTTTTGCCCCAGTCAGTGGCACACTGCAGTTGCAATGCCCCTCCATAAGGGTGGGCTTATATATAACCTGCGTAATTATAGGACTTTCAGCCTTACAAGCCTCATCTGCAAAGCTATGGAACATGTTATAACTATCCTCATAAACTGCAGTATCAAGTACCTTATTAGACTTTACCCTCAAAAGTTTCTTTGTGAAGGGTAGATCCTGCCTATTTAATCTGGTAAACTTTGTTAAAGAGATTACAGACATTGTAGGTGGTGACCATGCTATGAGTATGATGTATCGTGTCCTGGCCAAGGCCTTTGACACTGTTCCAATGCTGACATCATACAAGAGCAAAATGCTTTCAAAGCTGACCCATATATGGTAAGGTAGATAGGAAACTGGCTGAAAGACAGAACTCACACAGTGCAAGTTGAAACGTTTTCTCTGCCTGACACAGAAATCAGCACGCAAGTAGAGGAAACAATTTCATTGCTAGCTATCAGTGGACAATTTATATCACATATTTATCCAAAGCATACCTCTCAACCTCTTAGTGCAAGATGTCTGGACAAAGACTGACATAGTGGGGGGACAAAGACCCAAAAATAGGGACACATTTTAAATATTGCTAGTATAAACTCAGAAAATTGATAGAATAATAGTATTTGTGTTATCATGTATTTTCTGAAGGATATGAAGTCTGAAACTCAAATATATGTTATTATTTGGTCGTTATTTAGTGACTTCAATCCTCAGTGATTTGCCAAAAAAACCACAGATTTTATGAGGAACAGACCAAAATATGAGGCAAAAATCTGGACATTCTGCAAAAATCTGGATGGTTGAGAGGTATGACCCAAAGTTTTACGATGGTTCACAAGAGTAGTTTGATTACTCCATTTTTAATGGAATTTTCTTTAAATGAAGCTTGGAACTAATATGCTTTTATCCAGAGTTCCATAGTGACCATAGCTGAATCACAGAGAGTAGACACTGGTGTTGATTTCTGTGGTGAAATGCTCCAACCTGGTGCCATGCCATAGTAAGGTGTGTATGGTATTAACTGTGAGACTGCAAGACTAATTACCAAGGCCTACACTGATGTCCCCAGCACTAATTCTAATGCATCACTGTGTGCACCCTGACCTTACCCATGCACATCTGTTCCATGTATACTTTAGGTATTTTGTGGACAATGAGATCAAGAACCAAATCCTGCCATCGCCCAGAATGATACCGCAGTACAAGACAAAATGATTGACTTCAACAATTGGCTAAGCTTCTGGTGTCATTCTAAGGGGATCCAGTATCTGTTTTCCTGGGACAACATGGTCAACAGACCATGATGCTTTGCCAGAGATGGCCTGCACCTGTCGCCCCTGGGATTCCAGATACTGGCTAAGGCTCTTGCCGCCCCTATAGTGCCTTTTTTTGGCAAGGTTCAAATGACAAATTCAACACCGAAACAGGAACAGGCAAGCAGAAACTGAGGGTAATGCTACTCAATGCTAGAAGCCTAAATCTCAAAATGCACTTACTCGAGGCACTCCTTAAAATGGAGAACATCGATATCTGTGCAGTGACTGAGACCTGGTTCAAGGCTCTAGATAGCACCCCTGCATTACCATGGTATAACTCATACCACACTTTTTGGCCATCTAACGTGGACCAGAACACCAAAGGTGGAGGTGTGTCCATATTCATTAAGGATATCCACACCTCCAGGCTAGCTGCACAGCATAATGCATCCAAGGTTATCCAAGTGCAACTAACTCTGGGCAAAACTGCAATCCAAATTATAGCTTGCTACAGATCCCCCACCATGTCCCAAGATTCCCACTCCTCTTTTTGTGATATACTGGAAAATATTAGGGTTCAACCAAACACCCTAATAATGGACGATTTCAACTACCCCACCATTAACTGGGAAAACTACTTATGTATCCAACTCCTTCGCTCAATGCTTTCTGGAATTCAAAAATTCCAATGCCCTGGATCAACTTATCCACACCCCCACCAGAGGCAACAATATCCTAAACCTAGTCATTACCAACACAAGTGACCGGTGTTCCACACCTGAAGTCAACTCCTCGTTGGTCAGATCCAACCATAAGCTAATCACCCTAGACATCCACATCCCGCCCCCACCCACCATTAAGGAAACCACGGTAAAAAATTTCTCCAAAGCCAACTTCATGCTTCTTAAGACAGAAGTGGCGAATTTCATGACACCCATGCAGATGGACAATACAGTTATGACTGCTGAATCCTACACAAATGCAGTTTATAAGCACTTGCACGAGTGCATGGATTGTGCTATTCCAAACAGAACCAAGACGCTATCCACCAAAAAAAGGAAGCCAATCTGGTGGTCCACTACCATAAACAAACACTACAACAGAAGGAAGAAACTGTTGCAAAAGGGAGTAAAATCCCATGAGTGGAGGAGCTCCCTGGTCAGCCTCAGTAAGAAACTGAGATTCCTTATAAGATCCTCCAAAGCTAGCTATGAAAAAAATCACCACTGATTCTAAGGACAGCCACAAAGCATTCTATAGATATGTCAAGAATCTCAATGGTAACACCAAGATCTGCTCTGAGTTGCAGCAGAACGGCAGAAGAATTACAGAACCAACTGATATTGCCAACATCCTGGCAGATAGGTTCAGTGCTAACTTACCCCCCTCTCACCCCCTAAAGGGCCCATATCTATACAGGAAGAATGCGGAGTCCCTGTAATTACATCTATGCAGGTAAAAGCTGCACTCTCTAAAACCAAAAACACAGCATCCGTGGGACCGGACAACATTCCAGGCTGCGTTTTACACGATCTTCAGAACAAACTGGCTCCCCACCTAAGCACCATGTTCAATCATAGTCTCACGTCAGGCTTTGTGCCCAATGGCACACAGCAACACTTATCCCATTCTACAAAGATCCCACTGATCCTGGGAACTATCGCCCTATTAGCCTGACGAGCCTGGTCTGCAAGGCCATGGAACGTATCATCATGGAACTCATAAACAAAGACATTGGTAACCTCCAAACTCTGGACCCCACCCAGTTCGGGTTTGTGAAAGGCAGCTCATGCCTTCTGAACCTGATCGACTTCATTGAGGCAGTAACCAAAGCCGTAGACGAGGGTAAGGTGGGTCACACAGCCTATCTTGACCTCGCCAAGGCTTTCAACACTATCTTACATTCAGGAATTATAGCTAAACTCACTAAACTAGGTATAAATCCCTACATCACAGGATGGGTTGCCAGCTGGCTCACTGACAGAACCCACACTGTAAAAGTTGCAGACTCCAAATCTGACTTCAAACCAGTGACAAGTGGAGTACCACAGGGTTCAGTCTTGGGACCTCTCCTGTATTTGGTATCTACTTCTTTGAAGTACAGGCTAACACAGAAGGCCTCTGACTAATTATGTTCGCAGATGACTGCAAACTAGGAGCTATAGTCGAGTCCCCAAATGATGTAGACATCCTAAGAAGGACCTCACTGAGACAGACGCCTGGTGTCAGAGGCATGGCCTCAAGCTCAATGCCAAAAAGTGCATTGTCATCCCCTTTGGTATAAACTCTGTACCCATGAACTACCACATAAACGGCAGTCTACTTAATGCCGAATGTGTGATAAGAGACCATGGGACCTAGGTGGACAGCAGTCTCTCCTTTGATAAAAACATTGCCACAGTAGTCAGGCAATCCTTCTATGTGGTACACCTCATTGCAAAAGGGTTCTCATCCAGGAAAAAAGAGGTCATTGTTCCCCTCTACTCAGCACTCATTAGATCCATTATAGAGTACAACTCCCCTTTTGGAATGTACTTCACAAGACATCTGCAGCAGCTGGAAAGGCCACAGAAGTACCTCACAAAGAGGATTACTGGCCTCAAACAGATGCCCTACACTGACCATTTCAAAAAACTCCAGCTTTACTCTGTAGCATATTGCCTACTCTGAGAAGATATCTGCCTAACATATAAAGCTATGTCAAACCCACAGCTGTTGGACATGCGACACCTAAAGAAATCCCAATTTCTCCGAGCTACATGCTCTAGGGACCTAAATCTTGTCACCGCAATAAACAGGACATGCTGGAGGGATAGATTCCTGTCCCAGAGACTTCCTATACTCTGGAACAAGCTACCAGTCTATATCAAGCAAAGTTCCTCATTAGCACTCTTCAAGAAAAATCTTGATGAGTGGATGGGAAATAGGAAATACATCCCAGGGATCACTTCTGTGGCTTTGCTTGACAGGGGCACAGGAAATTAACTTTCTTGGGTGGCGTAAGCCAGGGAACCTTGTTGGCTAGGCTTACTTAGGCCCTTGGGCCGATAGCCTAGTACCTACCTATGAACCTATGAAAAGTATCAGGGTTGTCACGTGCTCCTATTATGAACCTGTGGCCAGCAATTATTATCTGTAGGATGTGGGCATAACTCCACTGCATATACATTATATTCAAGGATATCAGTATGAGCAACATTGTTTAGTTACTCTATGATAACCAAACCCTCCAGAATGAATTCACCCTTGTAAACTAAATGCTAAAAAGTATAGTATTATCAGTTTTGGTAGGCAACACCTCACCACATCATACTGTATAGACACATGTAATCAGGGAACTTAGGGTCATAGCTTTTTTGAACATCTTATGACAATGGTGGTCAAGAAATCCTTTTATTTAGCCGAGGTAATTACCAAAGGAATATCATTAAGGTGTAAAGTGGTAATTACTCCCTTATACTCAGAACTGGCCAGGAAAAATTATCATGTACAATGCCTCTTTTGTGAGCATCTCACTAAATATATCAAACAGAAAGATTCTAAAGGGACCTAACTAAAAAGGTCACAGTCCCCTGAGCAACCAAGAGAAAGTGGAAGATCTATGACATTATTTTGTGATTTACAGACTTTTGAGATAAGATTGCTTTATCACTAATTCTGCAATTAGAGACTGAATTGTATGGATTTCCTGGATTTCTAAAAAGTCCAGTATCTCCACCAATACTAAAACTAGGGATCTACATATCCACCAAAAAGATAACTAAAACACAATGTAGGGACATGAACTGTCCCACAGTCCTGTCCATTTTCTCTGCATACTGCAGGCTACTGAGGGTCGATCTCTGCCTGTCTTACACAGCCTTAACTGACCCCATCCTTTCAGGATTATTGCACCTCAGGAAGTCCAGTGGTGGTATAAACACCCACTCAAGAGATCCTAATAGTTTCAGAAATATAAATAAAACATATTGCAGTGCTAGATAGGTATCATGGGGAATACCATTTCTCGCAAATTGTCTTTCTCTCCACATAAAGCAAAGTATGTCTTCTAATCTATTCAAATGTAATCTGGATGAATGGATGGGAAACTGTAAATTTACCTTGGGTATAGCACCCTTGTCTATTATGGGTAGGGTTACATATAAATACCTGGGCTATAGGCTATTTGGACTTCTAATACAAGGGCTCTTGGTTATTCGTACTTAAAATACAAGGGCTTTAAACTTCTTTGGAATGGCATGGTTAGGCTTCAAAGGATTTTCATGGTACAACAGCCTAGTAAGTACCTATGAATCTATTACTGGAGAAGGAAATTATTAGTATAAATGTAGCATCTTTACTAAATACTACTGAATATCAAAGCTATGGGAGCTAAAGTAATCTAATATGCATCTATATTCACACTGATATATGAACTGATAAAGTGCTCTTTGGAAAGTTCTCAGACCACTTAACCAGAGAAAAGCTTTGCAGTGTTTTTTGGAAACCTGCAGGTGTACACAGTGGACTATACTTTAGTCACTTAGCAAAAGGAAGAAAAGTAACACAACTTGACAGTCTGTCTTGTCCTACTGACAGGCTGTTTAAACAAGTGCTTCTCAAGAAACATTTGCTAATGAGCTGGCATTTCTCAGTGACTCATTTCCGACATTATGCTCACATGACTGATTCATCTCCATTATAGTGTTTGTCCCTTGTTTGAGTAAGTAAGCCTCTGACTATTCATTTGTCTAATCATCATCAATAGAAGAAACAAGCAAACCACAAACCATGGTTAGAAAACAATGTCTGTACAGCCACAGAAACAGTATTGTTCAGGTTATATAAGCGTCATCTGAAAGACTGAATACCGAAGCATCTCTTCTTAGTGGCAGAAAATAGCTTCCTTCCTTTCTTGTAAAACAGGCAAGTAAGACCTCCAGCTGATACTGCAAATGATGCTTCTGCAAACAGAAGTCATGATGACTTTGACCACAGATGTGAGTCTGTGTATTACTGCCGATCAGGTATCTGATTAAAAAATAAAAACGTAGCAGCTACCGTCTTGGCTGAAAATGCCTCTGAAACGTGCTAAAAAGTTAATATGCAATTTGTTTACCGCTAAAATGTCATAAAAGTACTTTTTCAATTCAAGCTGAAGATGATGGAAGACAGAAAAGTAAAACAAAAATATAACAAAAGGGCCAAACTGCTTGTCATTAGTAATCTATTCAGAACTGACTGACTCAATAGGATGAAAAAGGAACTTATGTGCAACATAGTATGTGAAAAGGGTGCGACTACTACCACTCCGTGTTTTTCAAAAACAAAAGTTTTTGCCAAAAATTTCAACAACTTTTATTTTAGTCTAAATGTACATGAAAACACTAAGCCATTAGTACTATAAATATATTCAGGAAAATCAGCCTGAATCACATATTGTGCTTCCTGCTTCATAGGAACACAGCTATAGATTTATCTTCCAGATTAAAAAAAAAATCCAATACCTCATTAGCTGCTTAATAAATATGAAAAAACAAATACTTTAATTTTTCAATTTTACCAGATAGTTCTACTATGTTCACCAGTTGTTCTTTTATGGGAGATATTTGAGAATGGGGAGGTTAAGTGGCTTACTTCCTATGCTTAATGGGAGCTGATGAAAATAAAACCCAGGTCTGTTCCCAGATAGCTCCACATCTAGAACATTCCGTTCTGCTGCCTCCACCTAAATGTTACAGGTCCAGCTTCAATTGTACTATTTGTTAAACAATACATTTAACTTGGATGCATGTTTATCACTCATGTATACTTTAAGCATTATCTTTCTTTACCCTGCTTATCCCTACAGACCCTCAGGCATCCCTCCATAACTACATTACATACAGTAAGAATCCCTGTCATTCTTTATGTATCCCTTTATTGGTTGGACTTCTCTAAGATATGCTGGGAACCACAGCATGCTGCCATCTCAATGCTAAGAGCCTTAGAGTGGAATATCACTTGGTATGGATCAGAGATTAAACTCTGCTATCCATGTGAGTAGTCAGTCTGGAGCCATAACATTAGCATGTATAATGTGTAATAACTATGACACAGATTGCATTCGCTCCTACATTAAACACATAACATACCTGTGATATACACCCATTCTTCTTAACAATGCTCTACATTCCAAGTATCTCAACTTCTGGTAGAGCTTGTATAGTTTGCTGGGTCCCTCTGTCCTTCTAATGCAAGTGTCGACAGGACAGCAGAACTGGCCACTTCTAACTATCCTTTCTGATCAACCTGTCTGGTACCCTGGACTCATTATAACCTTTGAATGATGTTCATCTTATCACCCAGGATTTGATTCCTTGTGTCTGTGCCTGCATACTGTAAAAATCTGAGCACACCATCTAACCAGAAAATTGTAATCCTCCCCTCCCCAGTCAGGCAGGCATTGTTTTTGTAGGTTTCTCAGCAAACAAATAAAATGAGCTTATAAATTAAAATATGGTTTGTTAAGGATTGTATATATTTCAATATCAGTCACACTGATGCAAGTAAATCTTTGCCTCAGTAGCATTCACATGTAAACAAGAATGTTGTTTTAGGCAGTCCTTCTAATGAATGATGTAGAGAGTAATTAGGAAACACATTACACAGTCACAGTAGAAAATACCAGAACTTTAGCTGTATTAATGTTGTAGAACTGGTGTGGCTTGGTGGTGGTGGGGAGGTTCATATATTTTTTTTTCTCAAAATCTCAGAAAGATTAGTAGCTAGGAATAAAAATGCAGCTAATTTTAATTATTCACCAAAAAGTCTTCTCAGCAGCTCACACCAGGTAATCCCATGCACTTATAAGCAAATAAGCATAAATCCAAGAGACAATATCCAGTAAAACGTTTTAATGAGAAGGAGAGGTAGGTAAGCGCTTTTACAAATAAAACTGATGAAGCTAATGTTTTATTTGTGAAAGCACTTACCTACCTCTCCTTCTCATTAAAACGTTTTACTGGATATTATCTCTTGGATTTATGCTTATTTGCTTATAAGTGGATGGGATTACCTGCTGTGAGCTGCTGACTGGACTTTTTGGTGAATATTTATCTATTTTGTGTAATCAGCAGCATCTATCAGGGTGGTATTTTCTCATTGACTTTTAAATTTGATTATTGTACATTTTTTCAGTGCTTAAAGTAATAACATAAAATAAAGAAATTAATGAGATAAAGCAAGAGGGTTACCTTTTCAGAGGTAAGTGGAAGTGGTGATAGAGGTTTTACACAAATGTGCTTAATATGTTAACTGTCTTTATGTTATTAATTTAGTTGACATTTGGTAAACAGGTAAGTGGACTGTCAGTTGACACTTTTCAGCCAAGACCCAGGCTTCGAGGAGCAAGGCACACAAGCAACAAAAGTGAAAATACATTACACGTAGTATGAGAACAAAAATGCATATAAAAAAATACACACAGAAAAGCAGCAGTAAGAAGCAACAATATTTCCATCAATATGGAAATACATACAATATTTACAGTCATTACCAGGGCAGAGATCTCTTAGCGGATACCTTTGTGCTGTACTTGTAAATGTTTCAGTTTATGAAAGTCTACAAGCTTACAACAACTTATCCAGTGTCGCAAAAGAAATTACAGGCAGTTTCTTCTAGTAGATGTACCTTCAATTTAGCCCTGAAGCCATCCGATGTTATTAGAGAATGAATTTCCCTGGGTTGTTCATTCCATGCTGCTGGTATGTGTTTAGTGAAGGCCACTTCCCCTATAGTAGTGCCAGAACCATACTCTTATCAACGCAATGCCATCATCCTGACTTCGTCTTAATGATTATGATGGTTCTCTTTTTTTTTGTACGGTGGATTTTAGTGTGGGCCATTGACCCAATATGATCATTTTGAGCAAATGAATGTTGAGCAGCATAACAACTCAACAAGTAACCGTGGTGAGTATGCTTTCTGGCTAGAGGTACAAAACAACAAATTGTGTTTTCTAGTTGTTGTCTTTCGGCTTTTCCTGGTTAGGGGTCACCACAGCGGAACTCCAGTCCGCTAATGATTGGCAGTACATTTTCAAGAACGCCGAGGTGCCAGCTCGACGTCCAACCTTCAACGAAGGCACGCGCATTTACGCATGTCTTTCGAATGCCTGTAGTTTTGTATGCTGGTGTTAGAGAGAAGTGTTGACAAAGGCATATTCAGTTTGGAGAATAAGAAACATCTCTAACTACAAACTGCCGTTAGGGATAAAAGGCGTGGACTTTTGTTGCAAAGTTTTAGTTGTGAAAGTGTTTTCTAGACTGTATTGTCTGCACATCCATGCCTTTCAAGCGTACTTAGTATAAAAAGAAAATATATAAATGCTTGCAAGAACGGAAAGACTAGGAAATATTTAGGGGATACATAAAACAGAGGAGATGGCTTACAAATCTAGGGAGCATTTGCTTTCCCACTGAAAATCTGCATGCTTAGAAGATGAGTTATGGGGTTGCTGTTAAGAAATGCTAAATTTGGAAAGGTGTTATTGCTTACAAGAGCTGCAGTTTGGGGCAGGGTCACTTTTTTCATTGTAACAGGTAAGTCTACTACCCATCTTAAGTGGAGCCCCTTTGAGCATTAGCTAAAAAGTGGCTTGTTCAGTGATATCACAGGTAAAAGGACAATGGCTATATCAAAACCAATACTGCAAGATGGAGCTCAATAGCAGACTTACTAAATGATATGTTAACAGACTGCATATGGCAGATTATTCTCCATTTTTTAACAATACAATATTTTGTAATAATGAAGTTAGGAACTAAAATGTTTTTATTGACAGTTTCACTGTTCTTCATACTTGCTTAGCCCTTTCCTATTGAAAGATTTAGGGGAAATACCAGTTCCTACTTTTTTCATGCCCACGGCAGCAGATATGAGTCAGAATGTGATCAAACTGATACCGCTAATGTTTTTGTTAATTAGTGCTGCAAAGTCTCACTTACTTCCTTGATTTTCACAATTCCTCGTACCTAGTGTTTAAACAAAATATATATCTGAAGAGGGATTTACACCTACTTTTTTTCTCAAACATTTGGAGATCTGTACTTCACTGAGTACCTAGAATAGGAATAGTGTTGATTATTAACTTTTTTCATTTATTTTTCCATGTTCTTCTGTAACTATGCTTGTAATTTCAAATACAGTCAGTAAAATATATTATGTAACACAGTTTTGTTACAATAAAAGTAGCCCTCACGTCTCCCAGATAGCCTATTTGTCATTGCCTGTCAGCAGTGAAGTATTACTTTGGACAAGTTACACAACATATTTGTCACACTGCCAAGCCATTTCCCATCACACTTATTTATAATTCTTCTAGCTGCATCAAATATTTACACAGTTGGACATAAAACAAATAGTCTCTGAAAAAAAGGGGAACAACTATATTCATTGGTCCAGGCCTAGCTTGCTGACTTTACTTGCAAAAGTGTAGGATACCTTCTTGACGTTTCAAAATGAAAATGCAGTCTGGCATGAAAAAATGATGGCAACTTGTCTAATTTTAAAAACTTAAAAATGTTCTTGTTCTTTTAAATGCATGAAAATGCATGAGAAGTGAACAACTCTACATTAAAGCTGTAATTGTTTACAATATAAAAGTGAAAGAAACATGCATTGTGTGTTCCTTTTTAGTACTTTGTAATGTGTAAGAAAATTTGTAAGACGGCGTGCAATTGCATCTGCCAGTGTGAAGATGCATTACAGTTTAAAAAGGAATCTAATATGTGCTTTACAAATGTGTGTGCACCCTTGCAAGGTAAATACTTTTTGCAAAAGCTAAGTTAGGCCAATGTTTTTTTTTTTCGTATATGGACCCTGGCTTACTGAAATTACCATTCCCTCTTGGATATGAAACTGTATAAACAAGTGTCTATCTTCTAAAATTTGACAAGCAGATAGTAAACATTGGTGTGGATCTGTGTGATGAAACACTCCAGCCTGATGGCCTGCCATGGTAGGGTGTGTATGGTATTAACTGGGAGGCTGCAAGACCAATTGTCAAGGCCTGCCCTGATGTCCCCATTCTAATGCTTCGCTGCATGCACCCTGACCTCACCCATGCACATCTGTCCCATGCATACTTTAGGCATTATGTGGCCAATGGGATCAAGTACCTAAAGTGTCAGGGTTGTCACGTTGTCTTATTGTGATCCTAGGGCCAGCTGTTATTATCTGTAGGATGGGGGCATAACTCCCCTGCATATACATTATATTTAAGGATATCAAGATGGGCAATGTACACCATCTGCAGATAACATTTATTTGGTACTGCCTGGCATATTTAATGAACACTGTCATTATTCCACCAGTAGTGCAAAGTGATCATCTTGGTGTCATTATTAAAGAACTGCGTTCCCACTAACAACAGGACAACACATTCATTCATTTAGTTTAAAGTGCCGCAGCATAGTATGACTTGTTTACCTCTGGTGGGTTTAGATTAGTGGCAACATAAAGATGAAATTTAAGTGAAGAGAAATGATAACTGTGCCTTTCAACAATAAATAGAACAAAGCAAGTTACTGCTTATGCATGCCTTGAAAGATAAACATTCAAATCATTTAAGAGTTACAGTTTAAAAAGGCTAAACTGTGTGATATTTCAAAGCAGCTTTGTCAGGCATACTACTTTTGTGTAGACTTGGTACAAAATGCTGTGTAGCATTTATCTTTACTTCTGTTACTCTTGGGGGAGGGGTACCCCTTTCACTCCAATTCCTGTCTTGTTCTAAAGGTGGAATAGGGTGATAAGGGAATGTGTCAAGCCCCATTGCCTACAGAAATCAACAGAATTAAAAATAAATACTACAGTGGCATAATGTTTAAGTTATTTATCTAACAGACACAAGGTACAGTGTTTTATTTAAACCTTTGGGAAGCATGGCTAGGCTTTAAAAAGGTCCCCCTTGGTTCATTAGCCTAGTAATAACCTATGAGAGTGAGGTCGGCTTAATAGTTAAGGTCTTTACCTTATAGATACAAGGTACAATGTTTAATTCTCACCTCTGGTTACTAGCTAGACTTGTAATAGTCTGCAGACAGATAGCCTAGTAGCAGAGCACATGCAGTTCTGAACCTTGTATAAACTACAGTTACACAATTCACTTAATTTGGTGCCCATTATAAATTACATTTGCTCTTATAGCATGTATGTGATCTGCAAATGCTCTCGTACCATCTTGCTTGGTATGACATCTTTTAGCCACATTTTGCAAGGATGCATTATATGCCCCAGAATAAGCTCAGGATAGGTATCAAATATCCAATACTGTAGGTGTTCAGCCTGCATAAGCACATGGACTGGTAACAACAGGCTCCACATTCCTTGTGCTTTCTAGTCCTCATGGTCATCCACTCTCTTGTCCCCATCCACCCTAGCTGCAAATGGCTATCTTCCTGTTCTGTTTCACCCTTTGCACCTACAAGTGTTCAGAAACCATTGGCAAATAACATGCAACCTGCACCACACCTAGCATGTCGTTATCAGCAGTTGTAGTAGGAGCTTCTCTACCTATAGTACAGCAAAAATGTTACACGGATATATAGCAGTACATCACAGCACCACACTATTTATGGGCAAACATGGCAGTATGATGTCAGTAATTGTAACACAGACCTTCACCATGAGGGGATACCAATATTAATTCCACCACTAGGTATGCTACAGTTAAAAATCATGACCACCAAGGGATACTAGAAATTCCTCAGCATTATTCAGCAGTGATCTGCCAAGGATCATATTACAAGCCAAATCAATATCTATTGCATGTCATTGGGGCTGGTCATACATTTTTTTTGACATGGTGATGGCAAGCCTGCACTTTGCATCCATGGCCATCAGCAACATCTGGACAATCTGGACAATATTGTCTTATAGTTGCTTGTGCTGACCACAGTCTCAGCACCTTCTAAAAATGTTATGTCATGGGCATGCTGATGTGAGTAAGTCATTCTTTGCAGATGTAAAACTGTCATGTTATTCCAGACTCAAAGTATGACCAGGTTCATATGCAAAGCTATGAAAATATGTAGCATGGAATTAGTCAATCTGGACACAGGGAACTTCCAAACACTGGACCTGTCTCAGTTTGAATTCTTCAAGGGCAGGTCATGCTTACTGAACCTGCTGGATTTCTTTGAAAAGGTCGTCAAAACAATGGTTGAAGGCAAATGGTACACACTGCATACATCATCCTGGTCAAAGCTTTTGACACAATTCCTCACTCAGGCATAATAGAAAGGCTGAACAAACTGGGACTAAACCCCTATGTCACCCACTAGATTGCTAACTGGCTCATAGATAAAACAAATAATCGAAATGGGGGACTTTACCTCCACAAAGAAACCAGTCACCAGTGGAGCCTCACAGGGTTCAGTGCTGGCACCTCTCTGGCTTAGCATTTACTTTTCTGAAGTAAAAGCCAATACTAAACAGCTCTGGCTATGTCTGCAGATGAGTGTAATCTAGGAGTAGTCATTGACTCCCCAAATGACTTAGCCATTCTGCAGGAAGTGTTTGTCCCAAATAAATAACTGGTGTCAAAATCATGGTCTGAAAGTAAATGCCAAAAATGCATTACTGTATAACTCTGGATTTGAGAACTTAAGTGGACAGTGACCTAACTTCTTTCTCTATCTATTCTTTATTTCTGTGGCAGTCAATTGTGTCTTTTCCTTATGGCCAGTAACTTCAAGCTACACTTTGGGTTCTTCTTTTACAATAAACAAGACATTGCACATCTACTACTGAGCACCTGACTACAACATTCTATATTGCGTTTCAACTTGCAAAAGACATGTAAAATATCAAATACAAATAAACTCTCCTGTATGTCTTTATTGTTATTCAGTAACTTGAACTTGCAGCCTGTTAAATTACTTGTTAGCAAGGCTTGCATCTTCTTCTTCTAAGTTGTTTGTTTGTAAAAGCAACTGCATCAGTTCAGGTTAAGGAAACATCCTCCCCCTTCCCACTTTAATATTTTATCTGTTGTTAGCAGATTTAATTTGGTCTAGGAAAGAGTTTACATGTCCCGAGTAATAACTAAGCATTTTTGTTCCATATTTGGAATGTTCTAGATTTTAAATGGGTCTGTTTACCACTACTTGTGTTAAAATTACCTCCTGCTATTGTGATTCTTTAACTCTTCCTGCTTTGCTCCTCTTCCACCCAAAATACCCCAGCCTCCCAGACCTTTACATGTATTCCCTCTTAACACCTCCCACAATTTAATACATATTACCCGCCCTTTAAAGACATATACATTAAAAAAAAGTCTTCCACTTTCTTTCCTCTGTCAATTCCTGCTCCAGCCCACTCCACATACTTAAAACTTTCTTTACAGACATTCTCAACTCACTTTTTGTCCACACAAACTCATCCTTGCCAACACTTTTACCCATCCATTCACACACATGCATGTGTAATTATAATATGTATAGGTATTTATATATGTATATACATTTACAACATACACAGAAACACACCTACATACACATAAAACATACCTATACCACAATAGCACTTTTGTAGACACTCATATACCTGCTTATAGCTACTACCTTGGATTACTATCCTTCTCATCAATACACAATTTTTGTCTCCTCCCTCATCTATATACTACTCATGTTTTCATCTCGCCCTACCAACAAACTCATAACATATAGTTTTCTGCACACAACCTAACCACTCTCCAGTACCTTAACTATCTATTTACCACCCTGCCAACATCTCACCACCCTTTGTCACACCTCTTTCTCTATATTTCTTATAACACTCCTTTCATTAATATACCACACTGCCATCATCTTACCAAACCTCCGCCTTCTTCCACCCACCATCAAAACTCTCGCCATCTCAACTCACAATGACAGCAAGTCAATTGCTACTGTTTTGCACACTCACACTAGCTCACCTCACTAACTACCATAATATTCTGACATCATATCCCACCTCCATCACAAACATGCATGCATTACATCACAAAGTCCTCTCTCTCCGTCTGTCTCTCTTTCTCTGTAAAATATACATGCTCAGATGTTCCCTTACAGATATATTAAAGTTAAGAATAGCATTTTTTAGCAGTATTGAAAGTCAGATATAAGTACAAATGGTCCCATACCTCTACTCACCCCATCTTCATCCTGAAACTTAGCAGAGATTTGTGAATAGTAATATGATTTGTATTCTTGCCTTAGAAATGTAAGAAAACTATATGTTCTGTACAGAGCTTCAAGATTGTAACCACAGTGCACCCTGCTGGAAAAGAGCAGAAATGTTTTATGAACTGCATGCCTATGCAAATGTATGTGTTGATGGTAAAGGCTGGAATATATAGAATTAAGTTGCAAATGCTAAGAAAATAAGTAAAGAGTTTTACAATGTGTATAAAGTTAAGACAGAGATAATTACTAAGTTTCACATGTGAAGTGTTTTTTATTGCTCTGTGACTTCCTAGCAGCTGTACATCTGAGAGATAAGTATTTTTGACAGAGACATGTTAAATTATGTTTGTATCTGTTTAGCCTGAGAACTAAGGTAGAGATGACAAGAGTGATGTCATCTAGCTAACCCAGCAGTAATGTGTATTATTAATTTAAGAACTATCTCAGAGAGAAAGTCAGTGTACTTTTATCTTGTTTTTGGACCTGAAATGCCTAACTTCAGCACTTCTCATCTGTATTTGCCTTGCTCTGTCAGTAAGACTTAGATTGCAGTGATTTCTCTTAGAGATACATAGGAATATAACAAGATTAGCTTAGATGTTTTCTGTATTCATATGAAACTGTCCTGCATTGTTGCTTTAAAATATTTCCTGTGATTCTGAATTCTGTTGTCACTGTGTTGAGTTAATGAGTATTGTCTTGTGCTTTTATTATTTATTATTAAATATATTTAAACCTTTTAATTGTGGCTGGTTTTGTATAGAGATATGTAAGCTCTTAGGGTACTTGCATATGTATTTGGTGATACTGTACAGGCCACTCTGGAATTGCCTTAAAAGTTTGGTCACACTTACCATTGGGTTAACAGTAACATTGCACAGTAGAATTGGTCACCCTTTGGGAAGGGCCTTAAGTAGCTGATAAGCAAGTAGTGGCTGGTGGCAGTGATTACTACATTTCAGTCTGAGCCGAAGGGTCATAGCTAATGAACATGTGCCAGCTTTCCCCACGAGTGTCTGTCTGTTTGTATATAAATCAACTCTCAAAGTATGTGTGTCAGCTACTTGTGAAGGGACATGAAGAACTGGTGGGACAGAGAGGGTACTGGAGGTTTTGGCTTGACCACTCAGCTGAGATCATAACCCTTTTGCTATGCCAATGGGGAGTCTTATTGGGGATCTGGAGAGCAAGGGAGCGACCAGCCCCAGACTTACTGTGATCTGTGTGCTCTTAAGGAAAATTGTACTTTACTGTGTGTATTTGTTATCCTTTCCTCCTATATGAGATGCCTCTCACTAGTGTTAGTGGTGAGGATTGAGGCTCCTTGATTGCTGGGCCAGTGCACGGGCATCACATATTAATTGTTTGGCAGTGGTGGGATATCCATATCACATATTAATTGGTGGCAAATACTAAATGGCTTGTAGTGGTGTGGGTAGAGTGAATTCCTGTAGCTTGGGTATAGGGAGCTTTGAAGGTGTTTTGTACTCTAAATCAGCCACACAGTGAATACTCAGAGTTCAGATCACAATTGTTTTATATCTTTTGTTAGCTTAGTCAGGGTGAGCAGGCAGCATGTCAGCACAGGAGCATGGAAAGCTAACAAGGAGCCAGCTGTTGGAGATGTGCCAGGCTAGGGGACCGGTGCATGGAAACCTGACTAAGGCAGACCTAATTGCAGCCTTGGTTACAGCTGCATCAGAAAATAGCAACCAGGAGGACAATCAGACTGGCAATGGAGATATAATACCCTTGGAAAATGGGCAGCTCAACCTTGCTGCAGAGGACTTAAAAATCCATCTGGAGCTAAAGAGACTTGAGTTGGAGGCCAGGCATGTGGAAATAGAAGCAACTGAGAGACTGAGGCATCTAGAAAGTGAGGACAATGAGAGACTGCAACATTTGCAGGCTGAGGAGAATGAGAAACTGCTACACCTGGAAGCTGAGGAAAAGGAGAGGCAGAGGCAGCATGAGAAGGAGATGCTGACTCTTTGCCAGAGTCATAGAGGTAACGGGGAAAGGAGTAACTGGACCCCAGAAGCACAACAGGTCAGTAAATTTCTTCTGCAGTTTAAAGAGGGGGGTAATTTTGATAGTTTCGTTCATATGTTTGAGAGGGTATGCAAAAAGTATGGTGTTGACCAAAGGCTCTGGGTACTGTTCCTGAAACCCTTACTCCATGGTAAAGCTGTAACTGTTTTGCCAAAAATGTCTGACATTGCATGTTTTGATTATACTGCTGTTAAAAATCACTTGTTAGAATTGTTTAAGCTAACACCTGAAACATGTAGGAAAACGTTTCATGAGCATAGACGCAAGTCAGATGAAAGTGTGTGTGAATATGTTGCTGAACTGGGCAATTATTTCCATAGGTGGGTGAGTGGATGTCAGATCACCACTATTGAATGGCTGGCAGACCTTTTGGTGAGGGAACAAGCCCTTAGCACTTTGCCTGAGGACATGAGGATCTGGTTAGCTGACAAGACAATGTGCTACCTCAGATGAGTTGGGGAAGAAGGGAGACCTATACCTGGCAAGCAGGGCAGCCCTGCACAGGAAAGAGATCCCCAGTACTGCTCATGGGTCTAAAGGAGCCCATGGTGGAAAACACAGACTACCCCAACAAAATCTGCCAGTAGCAGGGAAAGCCACTAGTCCAGGTACACGTCCAGGAGCTAGGGCAAAATGTTTTGAATGCAACCAGTGGGGCCATGTGGCATACAGATGTCCACAGAGGCAAGGTGGGGAACAAAAGGTGTGAGAGCCAGTAAGTGGGAAAGACAAAATGCCAATAGTAGGTTGTCTTGAGACAACAGGGGTACCAAACTACCATCCTGCAGATATCCTGATAGGGAAGGATTTGGATGAAGCAGTACCATGTGCTTATGCAGTTACACCCAGTAAGGATAGGAGACAAGCATGTGGGTCTGGTAGCCTGGGGGACCCAGACAGACTGCATACTTGCAGCCAGGACTGGTGAGGTAGTTACTTCAGGGGGGGAGCTACTCTGTTGCAGTGAGACTGAAGGTGAGCCAGAGCTGCTTGTGGGTACTGATGTTCCCTTGGACAAAGTGACTGCAAAGGTAGAGGTGAGCAGGAGTACCCAGGCTGACAGTGAGGCACCACTGTCAGAGGATGCCAGACTTCCTGTGGAAGGGGAGTTGGGAAGGGTTACAAGGAGAGAGTTGAGACAGGTTAATCTCTCAAACCCTACATTGCAAGGCCTGAGGCAGGTAGCTAGGGAGGCACCTGATTCTCATGGAAAGGGGGAATGTGTATACTGGGACAAAGGGTTACTGTACAGAGAGTGGACCCCTGAGGGAGGGCTGGAAGGTGAGAGAGTACAGCAGTTGGTAGTGCCTAGAGCCTACCATCTGGCACTTCTAGCCATAGCCCATGATATTCCCTTTGCAGGTCATATGGGAATAAAATGTACAAAGAGGCATATTATGCAGAACTTCTATTGGCCTGGAATTTCCAGAGATGTAACAGGGTACTGCAGGACCTGTGAGCAGTGCCAAAAGGTAGGCAAGGCAAGAGACAAGGTGAGAGTTCCTTTGATGCCTTTGCCTGTGATTGAGTAGCCATTTCAGAGGGTAGCTATGGATATTGTGGGCCCCCTGAACACCCCAAGTTCCACAGGGAAAAAGTATATCCTAACAGTAGCGGATTATGTAACACGATACCCTGAGGCGGTGGCTTTGTCCTCCATTGAGGCAGAGAAGGTGGCAAATGCTTTGTTAGAGATTTTAAGCAGCGTAAGTTTCCCAAAAGAAAATCTGACTGACAGAGGTGCCAATTTCATGTCAGACCTGTTGGCTTGTCTGTGGAGATCCTGTGGGGTGAAGCACATGAAGACCACCCCCTACCATCCCCAGACTAATGTTCTTGTTGAGAGGTTAAACTCTACAATCAAGTCCATGCTACAGGCATTTGCAGATCAGTTTCAGAGGGAGTGGGACAAATATCTGCCCCATTTGTTGTTTGCTTATTTATTTATTCATTTATTTTACATTTGTTGACCAGGATGGTCTAACTGGATGCATGTCCATTTTCAGTAGAGACCCGGGGAGATAAGCTCCAGGAAGTTACATTAGTACAACTATTCAGGTAAAGGTTATTTATATAGATACAAACTTAAAGTTTCAACAGTTCAAAAATTTACACAGTTTCAACATAAATTTAGGTAACAAGTTGTGGTACAGATACATAGTTAAATTTTCAGCAATTGCAAAAAAAACAGCTTGCACAGTTTGTACAGAATTTGTTGGAAGCATTAGATGGGGTATTTTATACTGCATTTACAAAGACTTAGCTATAAAAGTTAAATTAGCTGTAAAGGGTAAGATATGTCTTTATAAAGGATAGGTATTAGGTGGATATTGACAAAAGTCAGAGCAGATATAAGGTCTAAAGCAAGAGAGAGAAGGGAGCAGATAGGATTAGTCAGGATTTGTACAGGGACATAACCAGTGGGTTTTCAGATAGAGTTTCAGATTGTGCTTAAAAAGTGTAAAAGAGGACAGTGATGTAAGTTCATAAGGTAGTTGGTTCCAGTTTTTTCCCACTGCATTAGAGAACAAGGCATCTCCTGCCATGTCATTAGGTTTACATGTTGATACAAGTAGTTTATTAGATGATCGTAATGCTTTGAGGTTTTTACATTGGGTAATGAGGCTGGAAAGAATTGGGGTATTAGTGGATTGGTAGAGGGTCTTGTGGGCAATAGTGAGTTGGTTATAGTGAATCTGATTCTGGAGCACTAGCCAACCTAATTGTTTCAGGTTATATCAGTGATGGGTTCTGAAAGGAGAAGCAGTGACAAATCTGGCAATGTTGCTATATGAGTTGGTCAGCTTGTTCAGGTTATTTTTAGACAGGTTTGTATATATGGAAGAAGCATAGAGAAGTGTGGAGATAAGATGGGAGTGGGCAATAGTGGTTCTAGCTAGTGCTTACAGAGAAGTTCCCCAGGAATCCACAGGTTTTTCACCCTTTGAGTTGCTGTATGGGCATAAGGTGAGGGGACCTCTAGATTTAATTCGAGATGAGTAGGAAGGTGAGTGTTAGTCTCACAAGAAGTCTGTTGTGGCATACATCCTAAACCTCAGGGCAAGACTCAGGGAACTCATGGGCTTGGCTCAGGAGAACCTGGCAGAAGCCCAACAACAGGAAAAGGTGTGGTATGACAGGAATGCTCGAGCTAGAGAGTATGCTGTGGGGTAGCAGGTAATGGTTCTCATTCCTGTCAGACACAACAAACTGCAAGCAGCTTGGGAGGGACCCTACCAGGTGGTAAGAAAGGTAAGTGATGTTAACTACATGGTGGAACTGCTAGGCAGATGGCAGGGGCACAAATTGTACCATGTTAACATGATGAAACCTTACCATGATAGGGAGGCCCTTGTGCTGAGCATTTGCAGTGGATTGCAGGAGGAGTCTGAGGGAGATCTGGGGACTGATCTCCTCAGTGATGCTCGGGCCGACACCTCAGTGGAAGGGGTCATAGTGTCCCAGCAGCTATCTCCTACCCAGGTTCGAGAAATCAGAGCAGTGTTGCAGGAATTTGGTGACATGTTCACTGGGAAACCAGGGTGCACCCACCTGGGGCAGCACCAGGTGGATACAGGACCCCAAAGGCCTATTAGGCAGGCCCCTTACAGAGTGCCTGGGAGAGTCAAACAGACTCTGAGGGAGGAGGTACAGGAGATGTTGGAACTAGCGGTGATTCAAGAGTCCAACAGTCCCTGGGCCTCTCTAGTGGTGCTGGTGCCAAAAAAGGATGGCAGCACCAGGTTCTGTGTGGACCACAGGAAATTAGTCACACAGAGTCAGATGCTTACCCCATGCCTAGGACAGATGAGGCCCTAGAGCAGCTGGGTGGAGCTAAGTATCTTACAACCATTGATCTTACCAAGAGTTACTGGCAGGTGCCCTTGACTCCCACTGCTAGAGAGAAGTCAGCCTTTGTGACTCCTTTTGGCTTGTATGAGTTCACAAAGATGCCCTTTGGGATGAAGAATGCCCCAGCGACTTTCCAGAGGCTGGTAGATCATATCCTATCCAGAGCAGGAAGGTTTTCCCTTGCTTACCTAGATGATATTGCCATCTACAGCCATTCCTGGCCAGAGCACCTTCAGCATGTCAGGGAGGTGCTGGGCAGACTACAGAGGGCAGGGTTGACCATTAAGCCGAGCAAATGTCAGGTGGATATGGCAGAGGTATCCTACCTAGGACATAGAGTGGGGAGTGGCAAGATAAGGCCAGAATCTGCCAAATTGGAAGCCATTCAGGCATGGCCTGCACCTGTTACTAAAAAGCAGGTGACGGCATTCTTAGGGACAGCAGGGTACTACATAAAGTAAGTCCCCAGTTATAGTACCATAGCTGCTCCCCTCACAGACCTGACAAGGAAGAACAGAGCCATCCAGCAAAAGGCCAAGTTGCTAAGATGGAACCTAGGGTTACAAGCATATGATATGTCTGTGCAGCACTGCAGTGGGATTAGCAAAACCAATGAAGATGGGCTCTCAAGACAGGGAATGGGGTAAGGTATACTCAGATAGACCTAACCCTCTCAAGCAGCATTTATCAAGGGTCACTTGAAAAACTAGCTTGAGTTCTCCAGGGGAGAAATGTGAAGGCTGCTAGCGTAGCCAGATAGAATTTTATAGATAATTCTGTCATTTGCAAATATTAATATAAACCACAGGCATGTGTCCTAAATGGTAAAAATAGTGTTACATGTGGAACTGGAAAAAATGCAACAACAGTGCACTCTACTGACCAAGTAAAGCATGTTGTGACCCTTTGATGTAAACATGGCTCCGGCCAGTCTAGATGAAGGAATTCTTGCTATTCTTTTAAGGCCAGATTTAATGGCCAGAATTTGTATGCATAAATGTCCTTTATTGCTCTAGTTTCTGCCCAGAGGTGAAGAATGTAAATGTAGTTTCTATTAGCCTGGGAACCCAGGGAAGTATGAAGAATGATGTAATGTGAACCAGGAATGTGATTTTTAAAACAGAGAGAATCAGAGAGGATTAAGCATTTTTGTCTTGACAATCCAACTCAGCACTGCCTTTGCTCTATATGTAAGTTTATCTCAGATTTGTGTTTTCTCTTAGAAATAGCTAGAAACTAGAAAGATTAGACTAAGTGTTTTTCTGTGATGTCAGAAGTGTACTGCTGAATTATTTTAAGTATTTCTCTGTGATCTCTGAACTTTTGACTAGCACTGTGTAGTAAAAAGTATTGTCTTGTGTTTTGACTATTTATTAAATATTTTTAAACCCTTTCAACTGTGACTGTTTTTGTGGGCTATACTACCAATTGGATAATAATAATATTGCACAGTAATAATTGGACACCCTTTTAAGGGCCTTTCAGTAGCTTATAAATATTAGTGGGTGGTGGCAAGTGGTACTACCTTTTAGAGTGGGCAGAAAAGGGGCACAGCTGAAGAACCTGTGCCAGCCTTCCCCAGAAGTGTCTGTGTGGTTATATAAACTCTTCTCAAAGTGTGTGTGTGTGTGTGTGTGTGTGTGTGTGTGTGTGTGTGTGTGTGTGTGTGTGCGTGTCAGCTACTTTGGCAGGGACACAAAGTACTGGTTGGACAGAGAGGGTGCTGGAGGTTTTAGCCTGCCCACTAGGCTGAGATCTGGACCCTATAGCTGTGCCAGTGGGGAGTCTTATTGGGGACCTGGAGAGCAAGGGAGTGACCAGCCCCGGACTGACTGTGATCTCTGTGTGCTCTTAAGGAAAATTGCAGTTTACTGTGTGTATTTGTTATCCTTTCCTCCTATATGAGACGACCCTCACTGGTGTTAGTGGTGAGGATTGAGGCTCCTTGATTGCTAGGCCAGTGCATGGGCATCACACCCAACATCAACCATCAAAAATGACTAGCCAAATTAATAACAACAACCTCAGCTGCCAATAACTTTCTCACCGAGTTCCTCAAAATAGGTGCAGAAGCACTAGCCTTCCCTGTCTCCATTCTGATCAGCCAGTCAGTAAATGAAAACTATGTCCCATCCATCTGGAAAAAAATCCATTATTATACCCCTTCACAAAGCTGTTACTTCAACAGAGTTAAGAAATTACAGATGTACTGCTGTCCTATCACCCCTCTTTAAAATCTTCAAGAAATGTAACCAAACACAACCTACTCTCCAATACCCAGCACGCTTTCAGGCCCAACCACAGTACTACTGCTCTTAACTTTACCAACAAAATAACTGATACAGAAATTAGAGTAACCTTGTTTTTTTCTTCACTTTTCCTTCACCTTTCCAAAGCAATTGACATAGTATCCTACCAAAAGCTCCTTTCTGAACTTGCAACTCTAAGTCTCGCTACCCCTCCAGCTCTTGGTTTCACAGTTATTTACACAACTGTCAGCAGGCAACTAAATGTCAACAAAACCTTTAGGAATTTCAACCAATCTCTGTTGGTGTTTCCCAAGGGTCAATACTTGGTCCCCTTCTACTTAATATTTTCATAAATAAACTTCATACTGCTCTTCACAGCAAGAGGTTCTCCCGTTCGATTCTCGGCTGGAGTACAGGGAGTGCCTTCTGTGTGGAGTCTGCATGTCCTCCCTGCGGTTGGGTGGGCGTTCAAAAGACACACGTAAATGGGTGTGCCTTAGTTGAAGGTTGAATGTCGAGCTGGCACCTCGGCGTTCGTGAAAATCTACTGCCAATCATTAGCGGACTGAGTTCCGCTGTGGCGACCCCTAACTGGGAAAAGCCAAAAGACAACAACAACAACTGCTGCAACACATGCCACTCTTGTACAATATGCCAGTGATTCAACCCTAATCTGCTGTGCCCTATTCATCACAAAATTGCATGAAATCTCACAAAAATCTTTCACTGACATTGAAATATGGCTAAAAAAATTCTAGCTGGCTGCTTAATACCCAAAAAACAAGCTTATGCTATTTACTCTAAAATACCACCTTACCAATAAACACACATTTCATATTACCTCAAGTAATAACACAAAAATAGAAACCAGAAGCCAAACTAAACTACTTGGAGTCATAATAGATGATGACCTCAAATTTGATCACCACATACTTCATTCCATCAAGAAAACTCAGTAAAAACTTTACTTCCTCTATAGGGCCAAAAACTACCTGACAGATCAAGCAAGGATTACCTTAGCAGTAACATACCTTCTTTCTTCTCTATTATATGCTTCCCCAGTTCTCACAAATATCAAAACTATATATAAAACTTAACTAACCTCCTGCTATACAAAACAGCTTTATAAAATACATCACTGCTTTGCATTTAAAAAAATGAAACTGGCTTAAACTCCCAAACCAGATGACATTCTCACAACTAGTTACTGCTCATAGCCAATTGTGCTATCCAAATGCCCAGCATTGCAAAATACTCTACTTTACTACTCACCCACTAAAGACCTTCACTCTAGCAATAAACTCTTACAACTTCAACACTGCTGGAAACTCTCTCTACTTCTATTATGTTTTAAAACTCAGGAATGAAAATCCCCACATACTTAAAACAAATAGAAAACATATAGTTTCAAAACTTTGCTTAAACAGCACCTATGCTGAAGATGGCCCTATTCTTCCTGCTCACCTGGCTAGCTTTACTGAGATAATTTTCTCCAGATATTACAGCCACTTTGCTTCCCAATCACTTCCATAATTTCTCCTTTTATATCTCTCATCAATTTTTAAGTTATATTACTTATTGTCTGTAAATTATTATTACTATTATTATTATATTTATTAAGTTATTATTATATTATTATTATACAAAGACCCTCACCAGATAGCACAAATATTTAACACCCATTTCATTGACACCATTCAAAAACTAGTCAAAGATTCATCTACAAAAAGCAACCCTAACTCCCAAAATAGCACACAAATAAACCTCATATCTACCTCTATATACACTATGGTTTCGTCTAACAATAACCCACCCAATCCTTCTTTCTCACTATAACCAGTACCTACATCTCTAATTCTAAAATTGCTAACCAAACTAAAGCCCTGCTCACTCTCTGCTGAAAATTTACCACCTGAATACTTACAACTTGCTGCCAAAGCTATAGCTTATCCTGTAAATATTCTTATTAATTATTTCATCTCTGAACCTTGTGTCCCTCAACTTTGGAAAAAGTCTATTATAACTCCAATACACAAAGGTGGTATTGCACACAATCTCTCAAACAACCGGCCAATCTCCATTCTCTCCCAGCTATCAAAAATCCTAGAAAAATGCATACAAACCCAACTACTAAATCACCTCATTAAGAACAACCTCCTTGCTCCCACTCAACATGGATTCTGCCCTGGACATAGCACAATCACCGCTTTACTCTCCTTCATTGATACTGTGAATAAAGCTCTTGATGCTGGACTGTCTACTTCAGTGCTCCTTGTTAGACCTATCAAGGTCTTTTAACATGGTATCACACCCTAAGTTATTACAATATTTAGAAAAACTTGGATACACTCTAAGCGTATTAACCTGGTTTTCCTCTTACCTAAATGATAGACAACAATCGGTTAGATGGCAAAATCATTAATCACACAGGTGTCCCACGAGGGTCCATATTCATTAATAAAACCTCCCAACAAAGCATATTAATTCAATATGCTGATGATTCAACTATCGTCTCTTCCGCCAATTATTTCGCTAACTTCCAGAAGATCACCCAAGATGCATTCACTTCCATAGAAACCTGGCTAAATGATGCTCAATTAATGCTGAACCAAAAAAAATAACTAAACTGTTACTATTTTCATCAAAACCTCCAGCTGCAGAATACAAGATTTTTTTTTCACATAACAGTACAGAAATAAAACAAGTGCTATCTGCAAAACTTTTAGGAATCACTATTTATAACAAACTCTCTTTTGAAAAACAGATTCTCAATACAGTAAAGAAAACTCATTTAAAAGTTGACAAACTATACCGACATAAACTCTACCTAGATAAACAAACTAAAATAAAACTAGCAAACACTTTGCTTATCCCATTCCTCTTATATATGGAAGCCCCATTTTCACCAACCTCCATACAACCCTCAGTATTAAGCTACAATCGTGCTACAAGATAGCAAAATTTGCCTCTAACATATCCAACCATTCACACCACTGCAAAGCTATCTCAAACCTGTCCTGGCTTGAATTTCACCACTGCCTCTGTTACATTCAGTTAACACTTGCTCATAAGTTAATTTTCAAACCTGATAGCTGTCCTGAACTCCAGTCTATCTCACACACACATACACTCCAAGTAGAACCCTCCAGTCTTCAGAAAAGTCACTTTTAAATGCAGCTACACCCAACAAAAGAGCAGGACAATGTCTTAATTCTTATAATATTGACAAAATGTGGAATAGCCTTCCCTCATATATTACTCAACTCAACTCCCTAATAAAGTTTAAAACTGCACTAAAAACCCACTATTAAAATAATCACAGCTGTACCTGTGAAATACATTGTAAGCCCCCTTAACCTCACACATTTAACTACTCAGATTTTACTCTTTAACCCTGTTTATTTTTTTTTCTTCCTCCTCTACATGACTGTTTCTCCTACTTACAATATGTGCAATTTATTAAGGTTTATGATTACTTTCTTATGGACTGAAAGTATGTTATTATGTATCCACTAAGTGACAATATGTATTAACTTGCATACTATTTACTCCCCACACTATGCTTATGTATGTATATCTTTTTCACTGATAATTTGTTCTGTACAATATTTAACTGTGGAGCATTTCTCCCTAGGCCTCATCTGAAAATGAATTTCTGACCCAGTGGACTTTCCCGGTCAGCAAATGTCAATAAATAAATAAATATTACTAACCTCAAAAACACCCCCAGCTTGAGCTTTTCCCTGCAGAGGCCATGCTATAAATTTTGTAACTGTTTTAGTATTTTATTTATGTTAATTTCTCTCTTTTGTTTTTTGTGTTATAATGCTATGTTCGTGGAAGAAATATTTAAAAATCATGTAAATACGCTCATGTACAGATTTTTTTTTACCCTCCATTATAAATGTGCATCATCTGTTACTTAAATGTGAAACTCTTCTCTCCAGGCCTCTGCTGAAAATTGGTTTTACTTAGTCTGACTTTTCCTAGTCAAGTCAACAAAGACAAACAAACAAACAAATAAATAAATAAAACACAACATTTGAGCAACATGTCTATTGTTGTAAGAAAGTCCTATATTGAACAGCTTATAAAAAGAGGGATTGTGTTTAGATCTAGGGATATCACTGCCCCCTTTACTCAGTCTTCATTAGGCCAAACATTGAATATAATGCCCCCTTTCACTTGTATCTACCATATACATGTAATGACTACAATGCCCACAGATATACCTTACTAAAGGGATACAAGGCCTAAACAACATGCTCTACATGGACCGACTCAAAGTCTTGCCACTGTACTCTGTATCCTACAGACTGCTAAGACATGACCTGTGACTGGCACCCTCCAACCCATTACTGATGGATTTACTGCACATCAGCAAGTCAAATGGTATCAGAAATACTTGGCCAAAGGATCTAAACTCTTCAACAACATCAACAGAATAAGTTGGAGGGACAGGTATATTTTGCAGAGGATACCACTGCTGCAGAAGAGACTCCCCATTCACATAAAACAAAAGTTAATGCCTGCCCATTTTCAAGCACAACTTAATATCTATTGATGGGAAACATAAACTTTACCCTGGGAATGCCCCCTGTACTACTAATGGACAGAAGCAGCTCCTAAGTGCTTTATCCCATGCATAGGTCTCCTCAAATTATTAATGGTATGATCTTAGTTATTCTTATTAGAGGTAATATATAATTATTGACCATGGGATGGTTAAGACCATTCTACAACCAAATGTGATAGGTTATTTTGAACACAAAGAGGGAAATTATCTAGGCTTACAATGGCCTGCAAGGGCAGCTAGTCTAATACTTACCTATGAAACTATGCTGCAGTCACACTGTAGCCATTCCCTAGTGCAAAATATTTATAGATGAGAACGATTAATATGCCATTATGTATGTATATGCACATATCAAGAGCATGTCCAAATCTTTTAGCAAACATGCACCTCTTAACACCATCCAGTCTGTTGCATTGCACACACACACACACACACACACACACACACACACACACACACACATTTAGGAACATACTACTTTCATGGTGATAATGATGCGATTATTCAAAAAGATGCTAGTGATCAGCATACATTATAGTGCACTGTATCAACAGTAGTGGTATGTAGAATCAATGGCTTGGGGATGGCTTTGCACACTTGTAATGGTGTTAGCAGACATAAGTGAATACATCTAGCAGTTGAAAAGAGGGTTAAGGCTGTGAGCAGTATCTCCTGTGATTAAATTTGGCAGTTGGGAGAGAGGTTTAAGGCTGTGAGCAGTACATCCTGTGGTTAAATATGGCAGTTGGCGGACAGGTTTAAGACAGTGAGCAGTATCTCCTGTGGTTAAATCTGGCAGCTGGCAGAAAGGTTTAAGGCTGTGAGCAGTATCCCCTGTGGTTAAATCTGGTACTTGGCCCAGAGGTTTAAGGCTGTGAGCAGCACTTCCTCTGGTTAAGTCTGGCAGTTGGTGGACAGGGTTATGGCTGTGAGCAACATCTTTTGTGGTTAAATCTGTCAGTTGGTGTAGAGGTTTAAGGCAGTGAGTAGTAGTTCCTGTGGTACAGAACATGATTGCCTTGGCTCTCATTTGCCTACCTTGAATGACTCACTTAACTAGACCACTCTTAAGGGAATTTGGGCTACGGTCCTCAATGATCTTGTGGAATGAAAGCCTAGTAACTACCTATGTGACTCAATTTTGTGAAAATAAGTGTACTGTTTTGTCTTCCTCATTAGTATATAGGCAAGTATCCCAGCCTGTCGTATGAAAGCCTAGGATTTGATTCACTGGCAGGGAATACAAGTTGTGACACCCTGCACTGGCCCAGTAATCAAGGACCCTCAATCCTCACGACTAACACCAGTGAGGGACGTGCACATTGGCAGGATGATAAGTACACACAGAGTAAAGTACAATTTCCCTTAACAGCACACAGAGATCACAGTCAGTCTGGGGCTGGTTTCTGCCTCTCTCTACAGATCCCCAATAAGACTCCCCACTGGCACAGCTATAGGGTTATGATTTCAGCCAAGTGGTCAAGTCAAAACCTCCAGCACCCTCTCTGTCCAACCAGTGCTTCATGTCCCTGCCAAGTAGCTGACACACACACACACACACACACACACACACACACACACACACACACACACACACACACACACACACACACACACACATACACTTTGAGATTTGATTTATATACAAACACACAGACACTCCTGGGGAGGGCTGGCACAGGTTCACTAGCTATGCACCTTCTGCCCACACTATAAGATAGAAAGCACTGCCACCAAACCACCCTTATCAACTACTATAAGGCCGTTACAGAGGGTGACCAATTCTACTGTGTAATGTTACTATTATCAAATGGTAAGTGTAACCAACAGCAAGGCTATTCAAGAGTGGCCTGCACAGTATCACCAAATACATATGCAAGTACTCTAAGTGCTTAAATATTTCTAAACAAACCAGCAACAATTAAAAGGTTTAAATATATTTAATAATAAATAATAAAAGCACAAGATAATACTCATTAACTCAACACAGTGACAACAGAGTTCAGAATCACAGGAAATATTTTAATACAACACTGCAGAACAGTCTGAAATGAATACAGAAAACATCTAAACTAATATTTACTACATTCCTATCTATCTCTAAGAGAAATCACCATACCTAAATAACTAACTTACAGAACAAGACAAGTTGCTGATGAGAAGATGTTGTCAGATACAAAAACAAATACAAACTGCCCAGACTCACTCTCTGAGATAGTTCTTAAATTACTATCAAACATTACTGCTGGATTATTTCAGATTATATCATTCTTTGTCATCTCTGCCTTCAGTTTCCAGGCTAACAGAAACTTCAAATTTAGCATCTCTGTGTCAAAAATACTTAACTCGCAGAAGCTTGCCTGGAACTGGAAGTCGTAAAACAGTTGCACACCTTTACATTTGAAACCTGTAATTATTTCTGTTTCCAGACAAGAGGAAAATATACAACTCTAGACATTGTGTCTGCTCTGAGCTGAAACAGAGATAACAGAATTGTAAACAATTTCCACTTATTTTCTTGAGGTTTTGTAAGTTAACTCTGTATGTTCCAGCCTTTACCATCAAAACATACATTTGCATAGGCATATAGTTTATACACATTTCTGCTCTTTTCCAGCAGAGTATACTGTGGTTACATTCTTGAAGCTCAGTACAGAATATACAGTTCAACACATACTTCTGCACCAGTAGTTTAATATACATATAACATATAGTTTTCTTACATTTGTAAGACAAGCATACAAATCATATTACTATTCACAAATGACATAGAATTATTTACAAAAATCTAGCTAACTGGGCTGGCAGGCTTCACAATTCTAGTCCCCCCTCCGACAACTCAAGCTAATTGTTCAAGTGACACTTGAGAAACGTTGCTTGAGAGGGTTGAGCCTATCTGGGAATACCTTACCCTATTCCCTGTCTTGACAGCCCATCTGCGCTGGCATTGCTAACCCCGCTGCAGTGCTGCACTGTCATATCATATGCTTGCAACCCTAGGCTCCACATTAGTAACTTGGCATTTTGATGGCTGGCTCAATGTAACCATGCTAAGGGATTGTGCTCTGTAACTACACTGGATTTACTTCAATACAGATAAGGCTGAAGTTTCTGCAGTGCCCACACTATGGCTATACATTCCTTTTCTACAGCTGCATAGCATTCCTCTTTGGGTTGGAGCCTGTGACTGAGATAAACCACTGGGTGCTCTTCTCCCTCTGAAGAAATCTGGCTAAGTACAGCCCCCACCCCATGGTTTGAACCATCCACTTAAACAACAGATTATTTGCTGTAATCTGGAATGGCTAACACAGGGGGTCCTCCCAAAGCTCCTTTAAGCTTCTGGAATGCCTGCTCACATGCTGGGGTCCACACTACCTTATCTGGCCTGTTTTTGCTTGTCAGGTCTGTGAGGGGAGCAGCTATTGTACTATAACTGGGAGCAAACTTTCTTTAGTACCCTGCTCTCCCTAAAAATGCCCTCACCTGCTTTTTGGTAACAGGTGCAGGCCATGCCTGAATGGCTTCCACTTTGGCAGGTTCTGGCCTGATCTTACCACTCCCCACTGTATGTCCCAGGTAGGAGACCTCTGCCATATCCACCTGACATTTGCTGGGCTTAATGGTCAACCCTTCCCTCTGTAGTCTGCCCAGCACCTCCCGGACATGTTGAAGGTGTTCTTGCCAGGAATGAATATAGATGGCAATATCATCTAAGTAAGCAAGGGCAAAATCTCCTGCTCCTGCTAGGATATGATCTCCCAGCCTCTTTAAAGTCGCTGGAGCATTTTCCATCGCAAAGGGCATATTTGTGAATTAATACAAGCCAAAAGGAGTCACAAAGGCTGACCTAATTCTAGCACTGGGAGTCAAGGGTACCTGCCAGTAACCCTTGGTAACATCAGTGGTGGTAAGATACTTAGCCCCACCCAGCTGCTCTAGGGCTTCATCTGTCCTAGACATGGGATACGCATCTGACTCTATGTGACTATTTAATTTCCTGTAGTCCACCCAGAACCTGGTGCTGCCATCCTTCTTTTGGTACCAGCCCCACTGGGGAGGCCCAGGGACTGCTGGACTCTGTAATTACCCCTGGTTCCAACATTTCCTGTATCTCCTCCCTCAGAGTCTGCTTGACTCTCTCAGGCACCCTATAAGGGGCCTGCCTAATAGGCCTTTGGGGTCCTGTAGCCACATGGTGTTGCACCAGGTGGATGCAACCTGTTTTCCTAGTGAAGATGTCCCCAGACTCCTGTAACACTGCTCAGATTTTTTGAACCTAGGTAGGGGATAACTGCTGGGACATTGATACCCCTTCCACTAAGGTGTCAGTCCAAGCCTCACTGAGAAGATCAGTCACCAGATCCCCCTCAGACTCTTCCTGCCATCCACTGAAAATACTCAGCACAAGGGGCTCCCTATCATGGTAAGGTTTCATCATGTTAACATGGTTCAATTTGTGCCCCTGCCTCCTGCCTAGCAGTTCTACCATGTAGTTAACATCACTGACCTTCCTTACCACCTTGTAGGGTCCCTCCCAAGCTGCCTGCAGCTTGTTGTGTCTGACAGGAATGAGAGCCATTACCTGCTGCCCTACAGCATACTCTCTAGCTCAAGCATTCCTGTCATACCAGACCTTTTTCTGCTGTTGGTCTTCTGTCTGGTTCTCCTGGACCAAGCCCATGAGTTCCCTGAGCCCTGTCCTGAGGTTTAGGACATATGCCACAACAGACTCCTTGAAGGATTCACATGAACCTTCCCATTCATCTCAAATTAAATCTAGAGGTTGCCTCACCCTATGCCCATACACCAACTCAAAGGGTGAAAACCTGTGGATTCCTGGGGAACCTCTCTGTAAGCAAACAGGGGAGGCAAATATTTGTCCCACTCCCTCTTAAACTGGTCTGCAAATGCCTGTATCATGGTCTTGAGTGTAGAGTTTAACCTCCCAACAAGACAATTAGTCTGGGGATGGTAGGGGGTATTCTTTAGGTGCTTCACCCCATAGTACTTCCACAGACAAGTCAGCAGGCCTGACATGAAATTAGCACCTCTGTCAGTATTTCTTTTGGGAAACCTACCCTGCTGAAAATCTCTAACAAAGCATTTGCCACCTTTTCTGCCTCAACGCAGGACAGAGCCAGTGCCTCGGGGTATCTTGTAGCATAATCTACTACCACCAAGATATACATTTTCCCTCTGGAAATTGGGGTACTCAGAGGCCACACAATATCTGAAAAGGGTCCTCAATCATAGGCAAAGGCATCAAAGAGTTTTCCCCTTGTCTCCTGCCTTGCCTACCTTTTGGCAGTGCTCACATGTCCTGCAGTACCTTATTACATCTCTGGAAATCCCAGGCCAATAGAAGTTCTGCATAAGATGTCTCTTTGTACATTTTATGCCCATATGACCTGCAAAGGGAATATCATGGGCTATGGCTAGAAGTACCAGACAGTAGGCTCTAGGCACTACCAACTGCTGTATTCTCTCACTCTCTACCCCTCCCTCAGGGGTCCACTCTCTACACAGTGACCCTTTGTCCCAGTATACAGATTCCCCTTTGCCTTGAGAATCAGGTTCCTCACTAGCTACCTCACTCAGACCTTGTAAGTTAGGATCTGAGAACTGAGCGTGACTCAGCTCTCTCTTTGCAATCCTTCCCAGCTCCCCTTCCACAGGAAGTCTGGTATCCTCTGACAGCAGTGCCTTACTATCAGCCTGGGTACTACTACTCACCTCTGGCCTTGCATTCATTCTAACCAAGGGAACATCAGTACTCACAAGCAGCTATGGCTCACCTTCAGTCTCACTACTACAGTGTAGCTCCCTCCATGAAGAAACCACCTCACCAGTCTTGGCTGCAAGTGTGCGGTCTGTCTGGGTCTCCCCCAGGCTACCAGACCCACATGCTTGTCTCCAAGCCTGACTGCATGTAACTGCATGAACACATGGTACTGCATTATCAAAATCATTCCCTATCAGGACATCTACATGGTGGTAGTTTGGTACCCTTGTTGTCTCAAGACAACCTCCTGTTGGCATTTTGTCATTCCCCTTAATGGCTCTCACACCTTTTGTTCCCCACCTTGCCTCCATGGACATCTATATGCTACATGGCTGTACTGGTTGCATTTAAAACATTTAACCCTTGGCCCTGGATGTGTACCTGGACTAGTGGTTTTCCCTGCTACTAGCAGATTCTGTTGGGGCAGTCTAAGCTGCCAACCATGGGTTCCCTTAGACCCATGAGCAGCACTGGGTGTCCCTTTCCTGCACAGTGATGCCCTGTTTGTTAGGTATAGGTCTCCCTTCTTCCCCAGCTCATCTACAGTAAGACATTGTCTATCTGCTAACCAGATCCTCATGTCCTCAGGCAAAGTGCTAATGGCTTGTTCCCTCACCAAAAGGTATGGCAGCCCTACAAAAGTGGTGACCTGACATCCACTCACTCACCTATGAAAATAAGTGCTTAGTTCAGCAACATATTCGCACACATAAAATTAATTCTAGCAAACAATTCTTTACAACATTATAATTTAAGCAGTCATTATCAGACAGTTTGGAAGGAACAGTTACAGCTTTACCATGGAGTAAGGGGGTCAGGAACCACACCCAAAGCCCTTGGTCAACAGTATACTGTTTACATACCTTCTGAAACATATGAATGAAACTATCAAAATTACCCCCTCTGTAAATTGTATAAGAAAAAAGAATGAACGTGCCCACCTCTTGCTCTCAAATATTTCGATAAATAAAACACTCTCAGTGTAAATTGCACAGCCTTTTTGCAAGTTAATGTGAGTATGTTCCTTTAAATGATGCTTTTAGGTTTTTAATTATGTAATTGGATTGTTCATTTGATTGGTTAGGTGTAGTATTTATACTAATAGTTAATTGAAATGTATTGTCTGATGAAGCAGTATATGCCTTGAACTGTGAAAGCGCTTATGCAATAAATGGTTTTTGCTCTTTTTATTGTACTGAGTATTTTTTCCACTATACAAGCCATTTTTGGTTCGTCACGTTTTTGTGTTGTACTTTTGGATTTTTGAGTGAAGAACCTGTTCTCTGATCCACCTGGTTTTCTGTTTTGCTGACTGTCCTGGTTGCTATTCTCTGATGCAGCTGTGACTAAAGCTGCAATCATGTCTGTTTTAGTCGGGTTAGCATGCACAAGTCCTTTAGCCTGGCACATCTCAGCCAACTGGCTCCTTGTCAGTGTGCCATACTCCTCTGCTGACATGATTGCCTGCTCTCCCTGACTAACTAAGCTAACAAAAAAAACAATTGTGATATGAACTCTGAATGTTTACTGCATGACTGATTTAGAGTGCAAAACACCTTCAGTGATAACTGTACACAGTTACAGGAATTCAACATCCACATCACTACAAGCCAATTGATATGTAATGTGGCTATCTCACCACTATCAACCAATTCATATTTGATGTGGATATCCCACCACTGCCACCAAGTAATATGTGATACCCCTACAATGGCCCAGTAAGCAAGAAGCTTCAATCGTCACCACTAACACCAGTGCGGGACATGCACATTGGGAGGATGACAACTACACAAACAGTAAAGTACAATTTCTCTTAACAGCACACAGAGATCACAGTCAGCATGAGGCTGGTTTCTGTCTCTCTCTCCAGATCCCCAATAAGACTCCCCACTGGCAGAGCTATAGGGTTAAGATCTCAGCTGAGTGGTCAAGCCCAAACCTCCAGCACCCTGTCTGTCCAACCAGTGCTTTGTGTCCCTGTCCAAGTAGCTGACACACACACACACACACACACACACACACACACACACACACACACACACACACACACACATACTTTGAGATTTGATTTATATACAAACACACAGACACTCCTGGGGAAGGCTGTCACAGGTTCACTAGCTATGCCCCTTTCTGCCCAGACTATAAGGTAGAAAGCACTGCCACCAAACCACCCTTATCAACTACTATAATGCCCTTACAAAGGGTGACCAATTCTACTGTGTAATGTTACTATTATCCAAATGGTGTGACCAAAAGCAAGGCTAGTTAAGAATGGCCTGTACAGTGTCACCAAATTTATATGCAAGTACGCTAAGAGCTTAAATATCTCTAAACAAACCAGCCACAATTAAAAGGTTTAATTATATTTAATAATAAATAGTAAAAGCACAAGACAATACTCATTAATTCAATATAGTGACAACAGAGTTCAGAATCACCGGAAATATTTTAAAACAACATTGCAGGACAGTCTCAAATGAATACAGAAAACATCTAAACTAATATTTACTATATCTCTATCTATCTCTAAGCGAAATCACTGTGCCTAAATAACTTACTTACAGAGCAAGATAAGTGCTGATGAGAAGATATCAGATCCAAAGACAAATACAAAATGCCCAGACTCATGCTCTGAGATAGTTCTTAAGTTACTATCAAACATTACTGCTGGGAATCTCATATTATATCATTATTTGTCATCTCTGCTTTCAGTTTCCAGGCTAACAGAAACTTAAAATGTAGCATCTCTGTGTCAAAAATACTTCTCTCTCAGAAGCTTGCCTGGAACTGAAAGTCATGAAACAGTTACACACCTTTACATTTTAAACCTGCAATTATTTCTGTTTCCATACAATAAGAAAACCTACAACTCTAGACATTGTGTCTGCTCTGAGCTGAAGCAGAGATACCAGAATTGTAAACAATGTCCACTTATTTTCTTGAGGTTTTGTAAGTTAACTCTGTATGTTCCAGCCTTTACCATCAAAACATACATTTGCATAGGCATATAGCTTATACACATTTCTTCTCTTTTTCAGCAGGGTATACTGTGGATACATTCTTGAAGCTCAGTACAGAACATACAATTAAACACACACTTCTGCACCAGTAGTTTAATATACACATAACATATAGTTTTCTTACATTTGTAAGACAAGCATACAAATCATATTACTATTCACAAATGACAGAATTATTTACAAATGTCTAGCTAGCTGGGCTGGCAGCCTTCACAGAAGTATCTTTTTTGAGTGGGTAGGTGGGTTTTACATAAATGTTAAGGTCTTCACCTCATATGCACAAGGTACAAGGTTTGATTCTGACCTCAGTTTTCTGGCTGGGCTTAAAGGGACCCTTCAGGGCAGTTAGCTTATCATTCACAAATGAATGTAAAGCTTCATTTTATTAGTAAATGATAGAAATGTTTATTCAGAAAAAAATAGTGTCTATAATGCTGAATCATAATGCATCATTATGTCTTACATAACTAATGAGCTTCACTTCCATCAAATGTTAGAGAATCATGTTAACCTCCTTCAAGTCAGGTGAACATCTCAGTATAGCACTGTATTCAGCACAGACAGGTAAAACACTCTGCAGCTCTGTCAGTGGTAACCTGTACAACACCCAGCATTGTCAGTGGTAACCTGTACAACACTCTGCAGCACTGTGAATGGTAACCTGTACAACACTCTTCAGCTCTGTCAGTGGTAACCTGTACAACACACTGCCACACTGTCAATGGTAACCTGTGCAAAACTCTGCAGCTCTGTCAATGGTAACCTGTACAACACTCTTCAGCTCTGTCAGTGGTAACCTGTACAACAACTTGCTGCACTGTCAGTAGTAACCTGTACACCTCTCTGCAGCACGGTCAGTGGTAAACTGTGCAACACTCTGCAGCTCTGTTAGTGAGAACCTGTACAACACTCTGCAGTTCTGTCAGTGGTAACCTGTGCAACACTCTGCAGCTATGTCAGTGGTAACCTGTACAGCTCTCTGCAGCACTGTCAGTGATGACCTGTATAACACCTTGCCGCACTGTCAGTGGTGACCTATACAACACCCTGCCGCACTGTCAGTGGGAACTGTACACCTCTCTGCAGCACGATAAGTGGTAACCTGCATAACACTCTGCAGCATTGTCACTGGCAACCTATGCAACACTCTGCAGCTCCGTCAGTGGTAACCTGTACACCTCTCTGCAGGACTGTCAATGGTACCTTGTACAACACTCTTTAGCACTATCAATGGTAACCTGTACAACACTCTGCAGCACTGTCAGTGGTAACCTGTACAACACCCTGCTGCACTGTCAGTGGTAACCTGTACACCTTTCTGCAGCACTGTCAGTGGTAACTTTTACAACCCTCTTTAGCACCATCAGTGGTAATGTGTACAACACTCTGCAGCACTGTCACTGGTAACCTATACAACACCCTGCTACACTGTCAGTGGTAACCTGTACATCACTCTGCAGCACTGTCACTGGTAACCTGTGCAACACTCTGCAGCTCTGTCAGTGGTTACCTGTGCAACACTCTGCAGCTCTGTCAGTGGTAACCTGCACAACACTCTGCAGCTCTGTCAGTGGTAACCTGTGCAGCACTCTGCAGCACTGCCAGTGGTAACCTGTACAACACTCTGCAGCTCTGTCAGTGGTAACCTGTGCAGCACTCTGCAGCACTGCCAGTGGTAACCTGTACAACACCTTGCCGCACCATCAGTGGTAACCTGTATAACACCCTGCCGCACTGTCAGTGGAAAATGTACACCTTTCTGCAGCATGGTCAGTGGTAACCTGTACAACACTCTGCAGCACTGTCACTGGTAACTTGTGCAACACTCTGCAATTCCACCAATGGTAACCTGTACACCTCTCTGCAGGGCTGTCAGTGGTAACCTGTACAACACTCTGCAGCTCTGTCAGTGGTAACCTGTGCACCACTCTGCAGCTCTGTCAGTGGTAACCTGCACAACACTCTGCAGCTCTGTCAGTGGTAACCTGTACAGCACTCTGCAGCACTGTCAGTGGTAACCTGTAAAACACCTTGCCGCACCATCAGTGGTAACCTGTATAACACCCTGCTGCACTGTCAATGGAAAATGTACACCTCTCTGCAGCACGGTCAGTGGTAACCTGTACAACACTCTGCAGCACCATCAGTGGTAACCTGTATAACATTCTGCCGCACTGTCAGTGGAAAATGTACACCTGTCTACAGCACGGTCAGTTGTAACCTGTACAACACTCTGCAGCACTGTCACTGGTAACCTGTGCAACAGTCTGCAACTCCATCAATGGTAACCTGTACACCTGTCTGCAGGGCTGTCAATGGTAACTTGTACAACACACTTTAGCACTATAAGTAGTAACCTGTACAACACTCTGCAGCACTGTCAGTGGTAACCTGTACAACACCCTGCTGCACTGTCAGTGGTAACCTGTACACCTTTCTGCAGCACTGTCAGTGGTAACTTTTACAACACTCTTTAGCACCATCAATGGTAATGTGTACAACACTCTGCAGCACTGTCAGTGGTAACCTGTACAACACCCTGCTGCACTGTCAGTGGTAACCTGTACACCTTTCTGCTGCACTGTCAGTGGTAACCTGTGCAACACTCTGCAGCACTGTCAGTGGTAATCTGTACAACACTCTGCAGCTCTGTCAGTGGTAGCTTGTGCAACACTCTGCAGCTCTGTCAATGGTAACCTGCACAACACTCTGCAGCACTGTCAGTGGTAACCTGTACAACACCCTGCTGCATTGTCAGTGGTACCCTGTACACCTTTCTGCAGCACTGTCAGTGGTAACTTTTACAACACTCTTTAGCACCATCAATGGCAATGTATACAACACTCTGCAGCACTGTCAGTGGTAACCTGTACAACACCCTGCAGCACTGTCAATGGTAACCTGTGCAACACTCTGCAGCACTGTCAGTGGTAACCTGTACACCTCTCTGCAGCACTGTCAAAGGTAACTTGTATAACACTCTTTAGCAATATCAATGGTAACCTGTGCAACACTCTGAAGCACTGTCATAGGTAAACTGTACAACACTGCAGCTCTGTCAATTGATTTTGAAAACCAACAGCTGAGGATATGAGGACTATAGGATCAGTCTCTTCAAAGCCAGACAGCTCAGCTATACTTTTAACTTCAGGTGAATGCTCCATAACAGTAGGATGGTTCATAAGCATCTACCTGAGAGGAATAAGTGATAGTTACAGTGCTCTCTTCTTAAGCTCTATAATGTCTACCTGTTTGGACTGCGGAGAAGTCCATTTCATCCTAAATGTCTTCTCTCCTCAGATCAAACTTAACTGATTCCAACACTGTAAACAAGTTTTTGAAAGATGAACAATTCAATATGTGTTTACAAAAGGCATATCAATGATCCCTTATATTATTTGCATGTATATGTTTAGTCATTGTTCCAGTTCTCTACTGAAGTATCAGTCTGTAAATCGTGGATAAGGTTCCTCTCTTACTCCTTCTGTAACCTGTTACAAATATTGTGTACCAATGACTTGCTATCATTTTAAGGCTTCTCTATCACATAATTAGCATCACTTATCTTCCTTACAACAGAAAAAGGTCCCTCCCATACTGCTTGAAGCTTATTTTGCTAAACTATTACCTTTTGCCCCAAAGTATATTGTCAGGCTCTCACTGTCCATTCAAACCAACACTTTTTGCTGTTCTGTTTGTGTTTTGAGCCCTTTCAACAAAGCTATGAGCTCCCTCAACCTAAATATTGAAAAACTATTGTTTCTCAGGTAACTGCCTGTATGCAAAAATGAGATAGGACAAATACGTATCTCACTGTGATTTAAACTAGTCTGTAAATATTATGTACATGATCTTATGAGTAGAGTTAAACTTCCACACCAAATCACTTATTTATGGATAGTAGGGGTACTTTTTAACTGCCTTGCTCAATGACACTTCTGAAAAAAGGTCAGCAGGTCCACCATAAAGTTAGCTTCCCTTTCCATTAGTATTTTCTGGGGAAACATACCCTGCTGAAAAAAAATCTAGCAAAGCATTTACCACCATTTCTATCTGAATAAAAGACAACATTACCGCCTGAAGGTAATAAAAGAATGCAACACAGATGTTTGCTAACTTCTCTAACCAAGAAGTCCAAAGTAACCACTGAGTAATTTCAGCTGACAGGTATCACAGCTTACATTTTCTGCTGCTCTGCTTAAAATGTTTCTTCTCAAGTCCTTCTGCAATTTAACTAGAGTTAATCATTTTGCAATCAAAGACTGCAGCACAAATATTTGATGACCACTCCAATCAAGAACTTTCTTTTAAAACTCAAAGAAAAAAATCAAAAGGAAAACAAAAATTTAAACTAAAATCATTTATAATAGAAGAGCAAAAGACAAGAAACAATTTAAGGAAGCAAACTATAAATGAAGAATTCAAAAGTAGTCGCAGAGTAGCTTCAGTTGGCAGGTTGCTCTGCACTTAATTCCCTTTCTTTCAACTCCTTCACTCTTTACATTCACCTTGAATGAGTGGAAATTTATTTCTGAGCTTTTTACGAAATCAGTGCAACTTGTTTCCATTTCATCAGATTTCTTTTCTTGTATAAGCTAGGCAAAATACTTTCTTTTGTTTTAGAGCACTACTTTAATTTCTCAGGTTCTGTTGCTATATCTCTGTTAAGGGACTTTGATTTTCAGTTTGGCCCTTAATCAGCATGTACTTGCTCTTAAGCTTTAATTTTCATTCTTTTGAGAATGGTGCCTTTAAATTCCCCCTTAGACTCTGTACTGTATACAGAGATGTGCTCTTTCGAGGTTGGCTGGGATACTTATTGTCAGACAGGTAACTTTTCTAGTTAAAAAAACTTTTGTAAGGATACGACTTTTCCTGTTTTAAACTTTCCTTCTTTGCATTTGAACAGCTAATTGTATAATTTCCACACAGAATGACTGTGCATTCAAATCCACAAGATGTTGCTATTTAAACTTGCTTTCTACTTTATTATTTATACTTTCATTTGAACCAGTTTGCTTCTGCTATTCTACTAATTCCATTGACTACTTAAACTATTCTGTTGAGCAGTTTAACAGTTTACCATATTGGAGCTAAGAGATTTGAACTCTTTACCCTCAGCTTCAAACATCTACTGTGTTAGCAATACTGTACATATAGTTAAGCAATTGAACTTTACCTACAGTGGCTTGCCTGGGTTGTACTTTTATTTCAACACAGTTCACTTTATACAGTTTTGGATTTTACTTTGCTGTTGAGTTAGCACAAAATTCTGCAATGTAGTTGAAACAGATTCTTCTGCCTATTTGTGTTTTGCTAAGTGACAGTTGTATTACTGTCATCACACTTAACTTACCTGCACTTTCAACTTTTGTACTGATACAGTTTAAGACATGTTCTGACACATAATATTTTAGGAGTCTGTCAAGCAATCAACAGTTAAGTTTTTTCAATGCTGGCTATGCAAACAGAAATCTCCAAAAGTATTTTCAGCCATAATGGTGCTTTATTTTTTCTCCTCTGCTGTTCAACTTTACAGTAGACATATTTAAGTTTGGGGGATATACAGAATGTTCCCCCACGTGGGGATTGCAAGGAGTTTGCCTCCCCCCATCAAAAAAAATATACTACGAGGTTTGCTGGAGAGGCTTTTAGTGTTGTTTCATTGAACTGGATTTCAGACGCTTGCACAGATTGACAGGACTACAGTATTTCCTAATTAATTAAGATTTGCAAGTACAGCTCTCACTGAGCCCCAGCCAAAGGCAGCACCTCTACCTTTTTCTTATAAAAGCTGAACTTTGAACCTCACAGTGTTTCAGTTTTTTTCTTTGCAGCACAGTTTATTACTGAAATTTCATTCAAATAACAAAGTGGAGTTAGTACTTAAAAAAGATACTTCTTTGTTCAACTCATTTTGAGAAAGTTTGATTTTTTTATAAACTCATCAGAGATCTGTGATTCTGTAAATATATAGTTCATACTGTAAAGTTCTGTTCAACAATGTTTTGCACATTTTTAACACTACTATTTCTTAATGTACCAGTTTGCTAAGACCCAATTGGCATACTCTGCTAACTACAAGCTCAGATATGTTTGTTACATTCAATGCATCACCTTGTTTGCACACATCTGAGCTGCAGCAAAGTTTTTGAAGTCACTTTGTAACACCTACAATGCTGTTTTGTTCAGCACTTTCAACATGTCCATTTTGCTTCCATACTGTTACTTGTTCAGCCACTTACAGAAGATAACAAACCCTTGTCGCTTAGCATCAGCCATCAACTCTTCAAGACCTTCTGGAAAATCCTGCAGAGACCCTTCAACCTGTGATAGATTAGTTTATTTTTATTTTTTTAACGGTCATCAACTTTACTGTGCATTATGTTCATATGTGGCACCCCTAGTTGTTTTTGTAGAGCTACTTTCTTATATATTAAAACATTAACCTCTATTCCTCAACTTGTTTTATTTTATTCACTTATGGATATGAAATTTCTTTGGTGCTCTATCTGCTCTCAAAGATGGCTACTAACTCATTTTTGCATAGGTGTAATACTCTGTTGCAATTCTTATTGTCATTGTTTAAGAGTTTCCTGTTTTCTAGACATTATTTGCTTTAAATTCTATTGCATTTGCTTAGTTGTTTCCAGATGTGTAGTAAGGTCTCGCTGTATAAACTTTCAAAACTAGTTTGCACGGCAGCAGAACTCAGAAGCACAGCTTCAATTGCTTCTGCAACCAGCAAACTACTTTGCTTCATAACAGTACCCTCTAATGTTTGCAACACACTCTGCTAAAGGCATCCATAAACAGATTTATTTGCTCACTTGTACTTACTTGCTATTGCTCCACATCTTGGCCTTCCATAATTATCTCTCTTGTGTTTCCAGTTCAGCAGCAGCCTATTTTATTTCACAGCAAGTATCACAATGTTTGTAGAAAAAAGTTTTTTTTTTTAGCACAGTACCCACTTCCTACAATAGTACTTTTTTTTCTTGTATAGGTGCAGGATAACCAGAACAGTGTAAAATTGATACTTAGTTTCTGTTTGCAAAGACGTACCTTCTTCTCTTTCTGAAGACCATACAATATAACTTCTAGCCTGTGAGCAATCATTTTTCATTTTTATCAAAGAAACACTAAGTTTTATATGGTTGACCATTTTCAATTTAATTTACTAGCTTTCACCGCCTGCAAAAACTCAAAACTGCTTGCCTTATTTTTTTACAGACAATTCACACAGTTTGCGTTAACACAGCTACTAAATACAGTGTTCTCATGAGCAATCATGAATAACACACCTTTGTTAGCTGTCTCACCATTGCACAATTCTATTTATGCAGCAACTCATAAATGTAATTAGTGTGCAGCATTATTGAGCAACCATTCAATCATTTCAGCACTACATATCTTAACTATGCAAATTGTGCACTGCCTGACACAGCTCAGCTGTTTTCCACAACAGACTGTAGCACTTCATCATTTCAGAATCTTGTTTTGTACTGCTCTCTTTACAATATAACCTGTAAACACTGCTCACTTTTTCATTGACACCCATAACAGGGACCCAGAATCCTGTCCACTTTGAAATGCCATATGTAAGACAGTCTGGGGAGTTTAGCTCAGAATTCATATATTTTTGTTGCATTTAGGACCATAGGTAACATGTTTTGTCTCCCTAAATCACTTTTAGTACCACTCAACAGTTAATTTAATGAAAGGAGATTCATGGTTTTTCAGGAAAACTAACATAAATTATGTTTACTTTCGGTGCATACAAGTAACGTAAAGATAAAAGACTATTTCTTCAGAAAAAGAGAAAAACAAACTAGTAAATGGTGACTTCAGTTTACTGTTCCTTGGTGGTGTAAACAGAGACTTGATTCTATTACTAGTCACATAGCATGTTATTATACCTTTTTGAGGCAGCAAGTCCCAACGGGGAGCTGCCAACACTCCCCAAGCCACACTGATAGCAGGCAGCCTCCCAAAATTTCCCAAAGCAATATCCAGAGTCACGTAACAACCTCCTTCTTGTAGCCCAAATATCCTTCTCCAAAATTATAGGCTTACATTCAATGAACTTGAAAATCTTCTTGTGCAGGAACTGTATTGCCTTCTTCAGCTCACAAACTGCAAGTTTACAGCTTATTTTTTTCCCAAAACACAGCACAGCAATGCACTTAAGGGAAGCACTGCTCGCAATCTATACCCTAGGCTTTAGGTCTCTCTTTGGCCCACTCATAAGTTTAAAAGAGCAGATGGGGGGGTTGATAACTTCACTGGTCCTCCATCTACTCCATTCAAGCAACAATTTGTCATAAACATGCTCTTTGGCAGGTGGTACTACATTGCAGAGATGGTGGAGTGTTTTTGTTCTTCATTGGCCATACAGTTGTTCTATATAAGCTACAACTTGTAATGTTAGCATCACTCTCCGGGGATGTTACATCTGTCTTTTTACATATATATATGTGTATATGTGTATATATATATATATATATATATATATATATATATATATATATATATGTGTGTGTGTGTGTATATATATATATATATATATATATATTTATATATATATATATATATATATAGACACACACACACACACACACATATATATATATATATATATATATATATATATATATATATAAAATTCCTGGATAACAAGTTTCTGCATTCAAGAAATGAAAGGTAGCCTGTTCTACATGATACCTTTGAAACTGAATTTTGCTACTTTCTAATTCATGCAGCTATAAAATTCAATATAAAGACTGTCACAGATTCTGGATGCAAACACATTATTAAAATAGTATCATGGTACAGAATATCTCAGTACAGAGAGATTCAACCATATGCACAGTCATGAGTTCCTTTATACCTTCCTAACAGAAAACAAAATTAGCTCATACAAAGCTTAAGGCTATCATAACTATGATAAATTAATTTGTGTGCAATCTCTAGGCTATAAACATTGCTGTTCTTATCTAGATATGTTTTATGTGTTCACTTTAAACAGGCTTATCTCAGAGCATATTATATGCAAGGAACTGGATACATAAACCTTATAATATTTACATAGAAGAAAACATTTACCATCTGCTTGTTAATGTTTTAAAGGGGTCAAGCTATACTTTGTTAAAAGAATTACAAGAGGCACTACAGCAGCTTAAATTAGAATCTTCAGAAATACAGACAATCCACTACATCTCTCTGCTAATGATTGGCTATTATACAACGACCCCTCATTAATATTCAAAAACGTGCAAGCTGATTGGTCAGGGTGCACGTTGTAAATCAGAGTTATAGTAATGGAAAAAGGTCCGGTCGCCCGGACTTTGTCCATTACTATAACTCTTTTTTTACAGCAATGGAGAACGCAAGATCTCCATTGCTTCACACTGTCTCGTTATGTTAAACGAGTTTAACATAGCGAGACAGCTTTAAAAAAAGTAACGGAGATTCCCCGTTGCTTTTTTTTAAAGCTGTCTCACTATGTTAAACCACTTTAACATAGTGAGACAGTTTGTAAAAAGCAACGGAGATCTTGTTTTCTATGTCGCTTTTTTCAAAACTGCCTCGCTATGTTAAATGGGTTTAACATAGCGAGACAGCTTTAAAAAAAGCAACGGAGATTCTCCGTTGCTTTTTTTAAAGCTGTCTCGCTATGTTAAACCCATTTAATATTGTAAAAAGCAATGGAGATCTTGCTTTCTCTGTTGCTTTTGCCCACAGCTCTGATGTATTGCGTAGGCATACGCATGCGCAGTATATCAGAACTGCCGCAGAACACCAGAGAGCTGCGGAAGGGCAGCAAGGAGGCATTATACAATGCCATTATTTAAGAAAAGTAATTATTTTTTTTCTTAAATAATATCATTGTATAATAGCAATAACCCCCTTCTGGGTGTGGGTAATGCTGGATTTACCCATGGTTGTCTTTCGCCCTCGTGACCAAACCACACCAACCGTGGGTAAATCCAGCATTACCCACACCCAGGCATGGGTTATTGCTATATAAACATATGACTTTGTGTTATAATTTGACCAGAGGGTAGAAGCCCACTTTGCTTGGCTTTGCTCCACTACTCTGCCCCCAATTCCCACCCACCCCCTCTTACTCTATTATTATACTTTCTACACACATTTTACACTTGTGACTCTTATTTTGTAACCCTCCAAAATAACCTTACTACTATAATGCAAAAACTCCTGTTTCTTTTTACCTACCTACTTCCCAATTTCCATTTAACCTTTTAGCACCATTATCAACTAACTTTCTCCCTCCCAACTGCGTTGCTCTATATACATTCATAGTCACACTCCACCCTAGCAGCAACTCTCTATTCTACATAGTATCTTCTACTTTTCCCATGTAAACCCTCACGTCTTCCTATTCCATTACGTTCCAGAGAAGATGCTAGGACAACCCAACTCTCTTCCTTCATAGAAAATACTTTTTTCCTTCCTATTCTCTATCAGCTTTAATACTATATCACCACTAAATATTCTTCTACCCTGAACTTCTTTTTTCTTCTTGATCCCTACTGCCCCACTACCTGACAACTAAACATACAGATCCCTTTAGTTAATCATGCTACTACTCAGCATATCCTCCATTTGTCTCCTGCTACTGGGCCATCTTTCATCCTCTCATGACTCTATAATAGCTCTCAACATATCTGCAACTCTGTCCCAACCACCTATTCATATTTACGCTCTACACTCCCCACAATGTGCACCAAACCTATTTAATGACACCTCTCTTCTTTACTCCAAATGTAGACTGATTAACTCAATTTCAACTCAAACCAAAACACATCAGGTGGAAAATACTCTTTAAAAAATAAGTATTGATAACTCCCCAATATAATAAAATCTTTCTAGGAGGAGACATTCACCCTAATCCTGGCCCTACCTATATCACAATGGACATCAAGACTATTCTCTTCCACATACTACACTAATCCTACAATGGTCAACCCCCAACCTTGGTAATCTAATTTTGCTGCCATAAATGTTAGAAGCATAAGAAATAAAATTGCTGAACTACATGCCTAGATTACTCAAGAAAAGCCCGATATTCTCGCTGTAAATGACATTTGGCTTAAACCCAGCATAAACGACTCTGAAATCATACTTCCTCACTATAATATCATCCATAATGACTGTAAAAAGAGGAAAGGTGGTGGTATTGCTTTAATGCTCTAATATTTCCTAACAAACTACATTTCCCCTTACAACAAACCAATACCAAAATTCAATTCAGCAGAGATTCTTAGAACTTTCCTGAAATTAAACAATTATAAACAAATATGTATTAGTGTTTTCGCATCCCTGATGGCAACAATACAGTTATACTGGAAGATATCCTACATTGAATATCCAAAATAATTCCACAAGAAAGACCACTACTAGATGATGTGAATGTCAACTGGCTGGACATAAACTCTAACTCCCTTACATCTAGAGTGAACGTATTTGGTTTTACACAACTAATTCATAGTCCCACACATTATAGCAAGATATCAAATTCCCTATTAGACTGGATCCTAATATCAAACCTAGCAAATTCACCACCTCAGGTACAATGTCTGACTGTCTTAGTGATCATTTCCCAAACTATACAACCAGACATCTCACACGTCAATTTAAACAGCATGTTTATAAAGTAACATACAACCTTTCCAAGATTAACCAAAAATGTTCATTACTAACCTACTGTCTATTAACTGGGACTTCCTAAAAACCCTTCCCTTAGATGATGCTGTAAATGAATTCAATACAACTTTCCTGAGTATCCTAAATAGCATTGCACCACAAAGAAGGAACACACTGAAAACAAATAATGCAATTAGGCTATCCAGAAAACAGTAGAATGCTAATGCAGGATGGAAAAAGAAACATGAAAAGAATGGCAAAAATATAAAACACCATAATATCTGGAAAACTTCAGAATGCTTAACAATTGCACTAAAAAGCAAAGTAATGAAGACAACAATTATACTATAATAACTTTCAGAATAATAGTAAATACAACTGTATAAAATTGTGGATACCCATTAATGGAATCGTGCATCCTAGCCATAAATGCATCCGCAAGACAGTTCAACTCTTACTTCATAGAAAGGATAGCATCTCTAACCAAGGATTCCCCAACCTCTAATCCTAACCCTGCCCAGCAGCCACACATCAGCACATCCACTTTCACCTTCAAACCTGTGCCCACATCCTATACAAATACATAAATAAACAGCATCCTATATAAAACGACTTCTAAACAAACTCAAACCATGCTCTACTTCAGTTGATGTCCTTCCAAGTGAATAACTTAAAATAGCAGCTGACAGCATTGCCTACCCTGTCTCAGTCCTTATAAACAGGTCAATCCAGGAACCCCACGTTCACTTTCTTTGGAAAAAGTCATACATTACCTCTCTGCATAAAAGAGGAAATTCAACAGACATTACTAACTTTAGACATACCAGTCTTATCCCCCCCCTTCAAAATACTTTAAAAAATTATTCAAAAACAATTGCTAAACTATCTCCTGCAGGAAGAACTCCTATTCCCACACAATAATGCTTCCATCCTTCCCACAGTACTAACACTGTACTTCTAACCTATACATATACTGTCAATAAAGCTAGTGATAATGGCAAACTAATCTCCTTTTTATTTCTAGACTTTTCTAAAGCCTTTGACACAGTTCGTCACATTAAACGTCTACTTCAAATATCATTAGGTCTCTCTCAGCCCACCCTGCTATGGTTCAAAAGCTAACTATTCAATAGGTATCAGTCAGTAAAATGGCACTCTACCCTCTCTCCATACCTCCCAGCCACCACCAGTGTACCACAAGGCTCTCTCCTTAGTTCCCTCCCCTTTATCATTCTCACCAACACCCTCCACACATCCATATAACAGGCCTCCCTAATATAGTACATAGATGACTCCAAACTCATTTGCTCATCTGACAACATGGCACACCTGCAAAAAATTACTCCAGAAGCTTTAAAGGCACTGAAATATGACTTTGTAGCTCACAACTCATGCTCAGTCCCACAAAAAACAAACTGCTACTTTTATTTCCCAAATCCCTCCCCCATGAAAAAAAAATAAATTTAATATCCTGTCTCTTGATAATACAACCACTGAAGTCACTTTTCATAGCAAATTATTGCCATGTTGTCAGATGTGCAAATGAGTTTGGAGTCATCTGTACTATATTAGGGAGGCCTGTTATATGGATGTGTGGAGGGTGTTGGTGAGAATGATAAAGAGCAGGGAAGTAAGGAGAGAGCCATGCTTTTTAAGACAGAAATGGCGAACTTCTTGGCACCCATGCAGATGGACAATACAGTTATGACTGCTGAATCCTACACAAATGCACTCTATAAGCACTTACACGAGTGCATGGATTGTGCTATTCTAAACGGAACCAAGACGCTATCCTCCAAAAAAAGGAAGCCAATCTGGTGGTTCCCTGCTATAAACAAACTCTACAACAGAAGGAAGAAACTGCTGCAAAACAGAGTAAAATCCCATGAGTGGAGGAGATCCCTGGTCAGCCTCAGTAAGAAGCTGAGACCCCTTATAAGATCCTCCAAAGCTAGCTACGAAAACAAAATCGCCACTGATTCTAAGGGCAATCACAAAGCATTCTATAGCTATGTCAAGAATCTCAATGGCAACACCCAGATCTGCTCGGAGTTACAGCACAACAGCATGAAAATTACAGAACCAACTGATATTGCCAACATCCTGGCACACAGGTTCAGTCCTAACTTTACCTCCCTCTCACCTCCTAAAGGGCCCATAGCTATACAGGAAGAATGCAGAGTCCCTGTAATCACATCTATGCAGGTAAAAGCTGCACTCTCTAAAACCAAAAACAGCACCCATGGGACCGGACAACATCCCAGGCTGCGTTTCACACGAACTTCAGAATTAACTGGCTCCCCACCTAAGCACCATGTTCAATCATAGTCTCACGTCAGGCTTTTTGTCCACTGAATGGCATACAGCAACAGTTATTCCACTCCTCAAAGGGGGAGCCACCACTGATCCTGGGAATTATCGCCTTATTAGCCTGATGAGCTTGGTCTACAAGGCCATGGAATGTATCATCATGGAACTCATAAACAAAGACATTGGTAACCTCCAAACTCTGGACCCTTCCCAGTTCGAGTTTGTGAAAGGCAGAGCATGCCTTCTGAACCTGATTGAGGGTAAGGTGGCTCACACAGCCTATCTTGACCTTGCCAAGGCTTTCGACACCATTCTGAATTCCGGAATTATAGCTAAACTCACTAAACTAGGTATAAATCCCTACATCACAAGATGGGTTGCCAATTGGCTCACTGACAGAACCCACACTGTAAAAGTTGCAGACTCCAAATCTGACTTCAAACCAGTGAGAAGTGGAGTACTACAGGGTTCAGTCCTGGGACCTCTCCTGTTTGGTTTCTAATTCTCTGAAGTAAAAGCTAACACAGAAGGCCTCTGGCTAATGAAGTTCCCAGATGACTGCAAACTAGGAGCCATAGTCGAGTTCCCAAATGATGTGAACATCCTACAGAAGGGTCTCCTTGAGACAGATGCCTGGTGTTAGAGGCATGGCCTCAAGTTCAATGCCAAAACATGCATTGTCATCCCCTTTGGTAAAAACTCTGTATACATGAACTACCACATAAACTGCAGTCTACTTAATGCCGAATGTGTGATAAGAGACCTTGGGACCCAGGTGGACAGTAGTTTATCCTTTGATAATCACATCACCACAGTAGTCAGAAAATCCTTCTATGTGGCACACATCATCACAAAAGTGTTCTCTTCCAGGAGAAAAGAGGTCCCCTCTACTCAGCACTCAGACCCATTATAGAGAACAACACCCCTTTTGGAATGTACCTCACAAGACATCTGCAACAGCTGGAAAGGCCACAGACGTACCTCACAAAGAGGACTACTGGCCTCAAACAGATGCCCTACACTGACAGCCTCAAAAAAACTCCAGCTTTACTCTGTAGCATATCACCTACTCTGAGGAGATCTCTGCCTAACATATAAAGCTATGTTAAACCCAGAGCTGTTGGACATGCTACACCTAAAGAAATCCCAATCCCTCCAAGCTACATGCTCTAGGGACCCAAACCTTGTCACCACAATAAACAGGACATGCTGGAGGGATAGATTCCTGTCCCAGAGTCTTCTTATACTCTGGAACAAGCTACCCATCTGTGTCAAGCAATGTTCCTCATTAGCAGTCTTCAAGAAAAATCTTGATGAGTGGATGGGAAATAGGAAATACACCCCGGGGATCACTACTGTGGCTCTGCTCGACAGGGGCACAGGAAATTAACTTTCTTGGGTGGCGTAAGCCAGATAAACTTGTTGGCTAGGCTTACTTAGGCTCTTGGGCCGATAGCCTAGTACCTACCTGTGAACCTATGATAATGTTAAATTCGACCTGCTTATACAAAATTGCATAAGAAAAACTCATCAAAAACTAGGGATGCTTTATAGAACCAAATCTTACTCATCAATGCAACTAAAGCTACACTCACCACTACTTATCTCCTCTCTACACTTTGTTATGATGCTGCCATCCTTACTAAACTTCAGGCATCACAAAAATCAAAAGTTGAACAATGCTATAACAAAGTTTCAAAGTTTACAGCAAATACCCCTTTCAGGACCCACCACTGTATAGCGCTAAAAGGCCTAAATTTGTTAGAAATACCCCATCAACTAACATATACACAGCTTCTTACCAACTATAAAATTGTTCACAATTCATCTGCTTGTCCAGCACTAAATAACATTCTACACAACTATGTTCCTAGTCAGTCATTATGATCAAATGACCAAAAACTCATGTCTGCCCACAAAACTACCATATCTGCTGGGTATTGTCTGAACTTGTACCATGTTACTAAGGTTTGGAACTCCTTACTCTATGCATCAGGTCAATACACTTACTCCCATCCTTCAAAAGCACTCTGAAAGACTTCCTAGCTAAAAGCTGGCTCTGTTCTTGGTCAACACCAGGATAAACTACATCCCTAAATGTGGAAAAATACCTCTTCATACCTTACATCTCCTTGCTGTCCCTTCTTTCTTACTTTCTTACTTCTGTCCATTTCTCTCCTCTAACTTTCTCTCTAAATATATCATAAGCCTGCTTTTCCTCCACTTCATATTGCAATTCCTGTTTGTAGTAAACTTGCTAGCCTTTAATTTCTATATAAAATAGCTAAAATTTCTATAACTATTAAATCATTGTCATATAAATTGTATCTATTATTAATCAATGTTCTCATATTATGTCTAATTTGGTGTAATTATTTAAACTGTGGGGTTTTTTTTGTATTATTTTTAAAGGGTGTAAAATTATTATTCTTAAAAAGTTTTGTAATATTTTGGAGCTTTTTTCCCCTGGGCCACCAGTGAAAATGAGCTCCTACTCAAGATGGACTTCCCCAGTAATCAAATGATCAACTCTCAATAAATAAATATATATGTCTAGGTGTGTGTGTGTGTGTGTGTGTGTGTGTGTGTGTGAGTGCATGCGTGCGTGCGTGTGTGTGTGTGTGTGTGTGTGTGTGTGTATAGAGAGAGAGCGAGATATTCACGATTCTTCTCTATGGGATTGATGATTGAATATCAGTAAGATGTTCGAAGACACAGAAAATACTGACCTCCCTAAATACTGAAGTTAGAAAAGATCAAGAGAGAAAAGTATTTCTTCTGCCGATCTTCAAAATAACACCCCCCGCCCCATAACACTACCTTGAAACTGAATAGTGGCAATGTTATGGGAAGGTTTTTATTAAGGTAAGGTGTGGGGTTGGGGTTAGGGGAAGGGGCAGCATTAGGTTTAGCACCCATTATTAAGCTGGGCAGGACAGTAGTAGCCATACAGCTTTAGACTGTTCTGGTTATATTAACCCACTGTCCAAAAGATCTCAAAGGGAAACTAAAATATACTTATTTAAAAGGTTATGTGTGTACAAGAATAATTTGATTGTTTTCTTTGCACAATGTTAATATGTAGAAAGACATTAAAAGCTGTATAAAGCGGTAAATAACTGCAGATATAACTTGATTTGACATTATAGGCGTAGTATTATAAAGTTTGCTCAAAAATGTAATCCATCTTACTCAACATTTTAAAAGCAATGTATAAAATAAGATTTCTTCAGAATTCTGAATGCTTGAAAATGTTAATTTTTAATGTTGTAAAACGTAATGCCCTACTGAAACTAGTTTATAAAGCACATCCATCCACAACCCTTTTCCTACTTTTTCAGATGGCGTTGGGGTGTCACTTCAACAATGACCTCATCTAGAGCCAAGTTTTACACTGCCGGGTGGCTAGCCCTGCCATGTTATTTCTTCCATACCACACACTCGCATGCACACTCACGCCTATGGCCAATTTAGAGTGTCCAATCCACCTATATTGGTGAAAAATGTTCATTTTGAAATTCCTGAAGCACTGCTTCATATGAGCCTTACTGCAAGTAAAATGTGTGTATGCAATAATAGCTCTGAATATTAAAATGCTAGGTTTATTACAGACCTGTCACTATTTAGTAAAATAGGGTGATTTGATGTTGTGTAAGCCAACCTGCTCATAAACAGCCTTAAAATGTGGTCACAACATAATTTTAAGTTTAAATGTTAAATTTTGTGATCAGTCAGTACAGTGGTACACAAGTTCCAAGCTGATGCTTTTTCCATAGCCAAACACCCAAATGCAATTGCTGGCTGTCTGATTCTGTCCTTAGGACTGACTTGTGACACTATATGGTTAATGGAGTCAGGAACGGTACTGACTGATCAGGGTGAAATGAGTGTAAATCTAATTAAAAAAATGTCCGAACTAGATTTCCAAACTGGACACACTAAAGCAGTAACAGGACTATTACTTCATCCTAAAGCCCACTAAAAGAATGTGATCCTTTCTAAGCAAAGCAATAAAAAACAACACTAAACAACAGAAACAGACACTTCAACTCAAATGCATTACTAATAGGCATACAAAATTGAAAACTGAAAAATCATGACTGAGAAACAAACACATTTTAAAGAAGAAAAACACTCAAAACTCAAATTTAAATATATCACTGAACATAAAAGTAAAAGGAACTCAAAAAGGCAAAGAATCCTGAAAGCCCAAAATCCTGAGACCAAAATCTTGAAAGTTCAAAATACTGAAAACTCAAAATCCTGAAAACTCAAAATCTTGAAAACACACAGGATACCAACACTTACTATATTCCAGCACAAGTACATACAGAAACAAATAAAACACAAACTTTATTACTGTTCTCCAAGTATATGCAGGGAGGCAAGCACGCCTGCGCCCCCACACCCCCTGCTACTTAAATATATGAACTCCAAAATTGCATTGCAATCTTGGAGTTGATATTTTTAAGTAGCAGGGGGTGTGGGGGGAGCAGCCTACATATAGTTGAAGTGTAATATGTTTCTGTATGTACTTGTGCTAGAATATAGTAAGTGTTGGCATCCTGTGTGTTTTCAGGATTTTGAGTTTTCAGCATTTTGGTCTTTCAGGATTCTGTACACACACACACACACACACACACACACATATATATATATATATATATATATATGTATATATATATATAAACAGTCATGTAAGACCAGCAGTCCCCATAATAATGACAACAAATTCAGTTATAGGTCAAATTACACGTATATGCATGCATGCAGACATACACACACACACACACACACTAAAAGAATATTAACTGCTGACTTCTGTAGCACCTCCTTCAATAAATAATTCATACATAGATCAACGGGGTGAGACTCCCAAAGGCATTTTCCCAATTTGTATTTATATGCGTATGAAATTCCTCCACCTGCATCTTCCATCTCTTACACTGGTCATGCGACTAAAATTGAATTGTTGCTTGTGTAACCATAACTGGTTCCATCTTCATGAAAGGCTGGGAGGAGTTCACTAGTCCTTAAGTCTGTTAGCAGATGGTATTCATAGCATTATTGGGCTATACAATATAAAGTTATTCTGCAAAGAGAAAGGCTTGCACCTCTGTACTACCTGTAAGCAGTTGGCTGTGACCCCACCACTTATCCACAATCTTCTTGGTGTACCAGTTAAAATGCTTTCTAGTGTATTTGTCTTGAAGTAATGCCAAACAAGCTTAATTCCACATCTCACTACTTGCACTGAGTGAGATACAAGATATGGCCTTTGTCCAAATAAGTAAGATACCAGTCTATGTCGTAGTCATGTTGGAATTATCACTAGAATACTAGTTTTTCAGGTTTGAGCACAACCTAAGAAACGTTTTCCTGTTCTACAAAATATTTATACCAAGACCCTTTTGTGTAAGTATACATACTTCTTTCTGGGTTAAGTTTAAGCTTTGGACAGGCTACAAAATCCAGAGTAGGACTTGCTAAGATATCAGGACAACATGGTATAAAAAACATTAATTAAAACTAGTACCAGCACACAATTTGCTTTCTGTATTCCTACTAATTTTTTAGATTTTAAATTAGGAATACTCACGTGATAGCAGGTTGGCTGAAGGCTTAGATATCTTTAGAGCTTCATTTAGAAGCTGTCCTCAAATGGAAGCCACCTTCAAATAGAAGCCACAGTAAAAAGCCTTTAACTGAAATAAAAGCTGCCCTTGTACTCTGCCTGTGGCTTGCATTCAGGGACAGCATGTATTCAAGGTTTTCACATTTCTAAACAAGCAGAAATAAAACCACTTAAAAATATGATATTGTACCAAACAAAATCTGCATTTATAGCACTAACATATTAACTGCATTCATTTCCTAAGTAATATACAGATAAGAACAGTTTTATTATCTTTTCCTTTGTCTCTAAATACCAGTACCATTTCTAATATATTAAGAAGGGCTCGGGTACCATTCCACATTGCAAGAAATGTTTGTTCTAGTTGTATGCTATGAAACACACTTCTTCCTTCAGGCATTGTTGCTATGTTATAATCTGTTTCTCAACAGTTAGTTGGAGGACCTCTTCATAAGGTAATGACTGATCCTGCTCTATTTAAATTCTTTGTCTGGGAGCTTACACCAGACTAGGAAACATATTATAATAATGGTTAAAAACAGAAAAAAAAAGAGACCTTACTTCAATAAAATAAGTTTAAACAAAAACTTTAATTTGTACATGGAAGATCAGCTGAGAGAAACACTGGCCATATAATGCCATAGCTTCTGAAACCAAAAACAATAGCCTTTGTATATGTCAGCTACCTTAACTGACTACAGTTTTGCTGTCAGTTCACAGGCCTAAAATCCTTGCAATAAACTGAAATCAGTAATGTTATTTGCATATCAGTTGCCTTCATGGATGTGTTTTGCCATCAGTCCAGAGGCCAAAAACACTTGGAAGAAACCAAAAATAGCAATGTCCTCTGTGACATCCCTCCTCTGCACCAGTGATCAAAGAGCCTCAGTCCTCACCACTGACACCAGTGGGGAATGTTCATTGTGAGAAAAATAGACACACAGTATTTTCAGATGCAGCCTTCTGCACCAAGTGCAATTTCCCTTAAGAGCACACAGGGAATGAACACTCCAGTCCTGGGGCTGGGCTTACTCTGCAAGCCCCAAATGAGACACCCAAGTGACCACTATAGAGCTGAGTCCTTAGCTGGGTGTTCCAAGCCAAGTCCTCCAACACCCTCTCTATGAAATCAGCGCGCAGCCCTCCTTCAAAAAGTAGCGTGACACACACACTCAATTTGATTTTTATCACACAACACACACACACACACACACACACACACACACACACACACACACACACACACACACACACACCTGGCAAGCACCTGAGGCTGGCTACAACCCACACTCCACCCTCTGCCCACCTATATAGATCCAACTAGGATCAGCTGCAAGCACTTAGTTTACCGGAATTTAAGGCTCTATACCTTATTACACTTACTACTATTAATAATATTAAAATAATACTTGTTTAAAAAAGCAGTAAGCAGTCAGATGGAACTGGAGCCACAGTGTACTCTCAACTTAATATTTTCTCAAAGGTTAAATATTTAAAGAAAGGTTTATATTTAAGAAATATATTTATAAATAATAATAAAATATAAATTTAATAATAAATAAAGAGTTTCAATCACAGAAAATATTAAAAAAAACAAGATGGAAAAACTCAGATTCAGGATGAATGAGGTGAGTGTCTTGTCAGGTCCAAAAACACAGTGCAGACCTCACATCTCTCACTAGTATTCAAATACAATTTCAGTGCTGGCTACAGAATGACAACACATCTGGTCACCCAAATCTGTGGTTCCCACACTATCCTCTCACTAGAAACTGAGCACAATCTGGCACTGATGTGTCACAATACACACGCACACAACTTTAGCTAAGGTTTATTACAGCATCTGGAAACTGTAAAACAATTCCAAAACTGCCACCATTCCTGCAGAAACTAACAAGCCATTCTTTAGCACCCCAGGGTGGTAATTAGTTCACCACTAAGGACAACAGAGCAGGATCCCAGCCCAGGATTTTCATAGACATTGCATTTCTAGTTGCATTCAGACCTGTGACATAAAATCTTTATGGCCTAAACTAAGTCACTGAATTTCAGGTATTTTTCTTAAGGTTACTGGGCTGAGGTTAACCCCTTCCCTCCCAGTATTCTCTGCTAAAATATATACATTTCATCAGTTACAACAATACAGTCTGACATACCTGTGTATTTCTTTTTTGTACAGCAGGACTCACTGTTGATACATTTTTAACACCAACATCTGTACAAATCAGTTGAATAATCAAATGGCATATAATTCTTTACAAAACTCCAGCTAGCTATATTGGCATATGTTACACATGCACAGCTGGCACTGCCTCACATCATCACATCCTCTATACCTGTTAGTTACCTTCATTGATTTAAATTTTGCTGGAAAGATAAAAAATACTACTTGCATGTAACTAAAAGCAATAACATACTTTGTATTTGTCAGATCTGATGTCATTTTCATTCAATGTATGGGATCTCAGATCCAACCTCAGATCTGGCTTGGCCGCATTTACTTAGACTATGGAATCCAATACTCAAGCTCCTCCCCTTATCCATAATGTCTCAGAGCCCTGTAATACCTGAGATTGCATTTTCCACTTCTATGCTTCAGACGTGGATTTTACTCTTTCCAGCTTTAGGGGTGTTTATCAGACTTTTTTGTGAGCAAAAGTAGAAAATTTCTTCTATTCTTCTCTTTTATCCTGCACCTTTCTTCTCTTTTACATTTTGGATGATCTGTGTTAGAGTTTGATTTTTTTTCTATCCACTTTTTTGGATACTTTCCTTACATTTATTAGTAATCCCCTTTTCTGTCCTTTCTTAAGTTTCCTACACATTCATAGGGTATTTCTAATATACCATTGCTGGTATTTATTTTTCCTTTAAGTTTTTTTTTAATTTCTTCCTTTTCTCCTTGCTTAAAATGACTGAAAAGCCAAGAGATTTCAAGAGGTGCATTTCCTGTGGGTGTAAGATACCCAATTCTGATGCCCACAGGGAGTGTATGTATTCTTTAGGGGCTGCCCACCTTGAAAACTCCTACCAGATTTGTGCGATTTTCAATTCCCAAGCTTTGAACGATCTCAGTAATAAATTAGTTCTAAAAGGTTTACTCTCTGCTTCAGTTCTTCCTTTGCAGTTTCTGTTTCAATCTTCTTTGGAGTCCCAGGAGCACAGAAAATGTTCTTTGCCCAGTCTCTGAAACCTGCTTGAGACTTGCAGCCACCAGCTAACCAGATACATTACCAAAAAGATCGAATCTGGCATCTTTGGATCCAGCGTTGGGGGCACTTAATTCTCCTTGGCCTTGAAGCCCTTGTTTTTCTACAGAGCCTATTTCCCTATGACTGCGATCGCCCTTTTTACAAAAGACTGTGAAGATAATTTCACATCCCCCTTCTATGTTGTCTTCTATCAGGTCCTCTGAGGCAGATGTGGATAGGATGGCAAGGAAGTTCCTCAGGTCTCAGATTCTGATGTGGGTATTATTAGCGATTCATGAGCCTCCAACCTGTCTCTCATTCAGATATATCTCCTTATCCAAAAACATAGTGAGCAATATGGAAAGTCCTTGTCTTCTGTGGGAATTGTTTTTCTACCTCACAGAGATCCTTCTCCAGGAATCAGTGCAGAAGTAAAAGGATGTGGTTCTGAAAGTCACAAGGTCTTTTCAAGACACATGAGAGGGAACTTCCCTCAGAAGTGGGGGAGTTAAATTGGACGACTCCACCCTCATGACAGATGAAACCCACAGAATCAAGGGTTTCAAGATGCTTTCTCAGATAAACCCTTGCAGCGCTCCTGAAGGGTTGCCTGACTGCTGTTCTTTGAAGGTAGTCAGGGGGGCCTGTCTCTGTACCCATAAGTCTGGGCATGAATTACAAAAGACACTTGGGTGCAAAAGATTTTTATCCAGAGGCTATTTTATTCCTTTTTCACAACTTCCACCATCCAAACAGAAAAGGCTTACTGATGTTCCACCCAGTCAGAGGGCGTTAGCCTTAGAATTTCAAAAGTTACTAGACAAAAGATTCATCCAAGAGGTCCCACCAGACCAGAGAGAATTTGAAATTTAGGTTCTTTAGTGCCAAAGAAAACAGGAGACCCAAGACCCATTCTGAACCTCAGCAATCTAAATCAATTTGTAAAAAAACTCCAAGTTCTAGATGGTCATGGTTCAGTCCATTCTACCTTTTCTACAGAAGGACAATTGGATGTGCTCTATTTCCAGGATACGTACTATCACATCAAAATGAACAGATGCTCCCAGATGTTCCTGCCCTTTCAGCTCAGAGAGGGTCATTACCAGTTCAGAGCCCTGGCCTCTGGTCTCACTACAGCCCCCAGAGTGTTCACCAAATACATGGCAATTACAGCAGCTCACCTGAGACTGGTTGGATTCAGAGTGTTTTGGTATCTAGAGGACTGGCTCCTCACCACCCCAACCAGGCATCTCCTCAAGAAGGCAAGGAATTACTTACTCCAATTATGCCAGTCTTTAAGAATCACAGTCAATTATGCCAAGTCCTATCTACAACCCGTTTGAATCTTGGAGTTTATAGGAGCTTGCCTGGACACCTCCAGTCAATTGGCCTTTCTTCCAGAGTACAGTCCATAAGATTATAGGTGTAACAAATTCTTTCACACCCTTCTCACCCAGCAAAACTAGTTGTTCAGGCTTTAGGATCAATGACGGCAGCCGTTACCTTCTTCTCGATGGCTCAATTCCACACGCATGTTCTTCAATGGATTCTAGCTGTCTAATGGTAAGTTTTTTTACAGCCTCTATCCTATCTGATCAAACTTTCTTGGGTTAGCAAGAATTCCTTGCATTGGTGGGTACAGTCAAACAAAATTTGTTAGGGATGTCCATTTGAGTTTCCACCTCTGGTAGCTACAGTGAGCACAGATTCCCCCCAATTAGGGTGGGGGCATCTCTTGGGATGGATGGTCCAAGGGATGTCGTCCCTTGAAGATACCAATCTGCATATCAGTGTCCTGGAGATGAGGGTGGTCTTCCTAGCATTGCAGGCCTTTCAGGACTCTCTTCCTCCAGGGACAATTGCTGTCCAAACAGACAACATGTTGGTAGTCTGGTACATCAGCAAAAAGGTGGGAACATGATCCTATCCCCTTTGTCAAGAGGCAATGAGTGTGTGGTGGTGGAAGAGCTCCTCAATCCACTTTCTTATGGCAATGCATATACCAGGGAAATCCAGAGTGCTAGCAGACAAACTCTGCAGGTCCATTCTGATGCCTCACAAGTGGTCTCTTAAATCAATCAGTGGCGAAGGCGATCTTCTGCTATGGGGTCAACCTTGCTATGATCTAGTCACCTCTATCCACAACAATAAGTGCAGCAGGTTCTTTGCCCTGATCCCACTTGAGGGAGTCATTGAGAGATGCTGTAGTCCATGATTGGCCCTCTGGTCTTCTTTATGCTTATTCCTCCTTTCCTCTAATCCCCAAATTTCTTCAGAAAGCACTTTGGTTGAAGAGCAAGGTTATTTTCATCGCCCCTTTTTGGCCCTGTCAGGTGTGGTTTCTCTTCAAGTGGTCTTATCTTCTGCATCTGCCCTGGATTCTGGACCCCAGTCCAGATCTAATTTCATATCCCTCAGGGATGACACATCCAGAAATTGCACGCCTCAAGATGACCTCATGTTTTTTTTTCCAATTCCATTAATGGTCAGACAGCCCAGGGTTTCCTTCCAGACATGCCAGATGCTGCATTCATCCAAAAAAGACTCCACTAGAAAAATTTACAAGAGTAAGTGGACCTACCAGAGCAACTTGTACCCTTTTACTGTATCTATTCTTGCTGTCTTAGATTTTCTTGCTTCAGTTTTCAAGAAGGGGCTAGTATTTCTACTATTATAGTTCAGTTAGCAGCCATCCTGAATTATCATACTGGTGATAATACTTTCCCCTCAGTTTCTTTTAAACTCTGCAAAACATTCCTTAAAGGTACTTTTCTGCTTAGACCTCCAGTTAAAGACCCCAGTTCACTCTAGGATGTTACTCTATTACTGCAAGTTTTGACTCAGAGTCCTTTTGAGCCTTCGACCAAGTCTGATCTAAAGTTTCTCTCCTGAAAAACATGTTTTTTTTCTAGTGGCTATTGTGATGCCCCTACACTGGCCCAGTAATCAAAGAGCCTCAATCCTCACCGCTGGCAACAGCTAGGGGACATAAACACTGGGAGGATGACAAGTATACACACAGTAAAGTGCAATTTAGGTTCATAGGTAGGTTCATAGATTAGTACTATGCTAACTGCCCTTGTGAGCCATTTACCAATTATCCCTTGTGAGACTCAAACCCTGTACCTTGTGTTTGTAAGGCAAACACCTTAACCATTAGGCCACCCTCCCAACCTTCCTTAAGAGAACACAATTCTCCAGATCCCCAATAAGACTCCCTACTGGCACAGCTACAGGGTTAAGATCTCAGCTGAGGATCCAAGCCAAGACCTCCAGCAACCTCTCTGTCCAACCAGTGCTTCATGTCCCTGCCCAAGTAGCTGAAACACACACCACACACACACACACACACACACACACACACACACACACACACACACACACACACACACACACACACACACACACACACACACACACACACACACACACCTGGGAAAGCTGGCACAGGTTTACTAGCTGTACCCCCTTCTGCCCAGTGTATAAGGTAGTTTCCACTGCCACCAACCCCTTCTTATCAGCCACTATAAGACCGTTACAAAGGATGTCCAATCCTACTGTGTAGTGTAACTATTATCCAAATGGTAGTTTTGACCAAGAGCAAGGCTATTTATGAGTGGCCTGTACAGTGCCACCAAATACATATGCAAGTACTCTTTGAGCTTAAATATGCCTCACAAATGTTTCACAAATGTCAGCCACAAAGATAGGTTTAAATATATTTAATAATATAAGCACAAGACAATACTCAGTAACTCAACACAATGACTTCAGAATTCAAAATCACAGGAAATATTTTAAAACAACATTGCAGGACAATCTCAAATAAATACAGAAAACATCTAAACTAATCTTTACTATATTCCTATCTATATCTAAGAGAGATACTATGCCCTGAATCTTACTTGCAGACAAGTGCAGATGTGATGATGATGAGTGGATGTTCTTGCTAGGTCCAAGACAAAATACAAAATGCACAATCTCTCTCTGCGAGAGTTCTTAAATTAATATCACATTTTACTGCTGGGTTAGCTTGGGTGACATCACTCTGTCACCTGACTTCAGTTCCCAGGCTAAACATCTCTGTGTTAAAAATACATATCTCTTAGATGTCTGCCAGATCTTGGAAGTCATAAAACAATAAAACACTTTACATTTTAAACCTAGCAATTACTTTTCTTTCAAGACAATAAAAGACATCTAGCTCTATACACTGTGTCTGCTATTGAACTGAAACTGAGAGATAAAATCTTTTGTTTATGGCCCAGCTATGCAAGTTACACAAAAACATATTATAAGTCCACAATCTAAATGTCCAAATACAAAACTCAGCTACTGTGGAAATAATAGACAATCACATTTGTATGGTGAGCACTTTCATCCACTTTATTTAACTTGAACTTCTTCAGAGCTAGCTTTGCAAATTAATCTTCTATGTTCCAGCAGGGTATGCTTTGGTTATATTCTTGAAGCTCAGTACATAACATACAGTTCTGTATAAATCATATCAATATTCACAGATGACATAGAATTATTTACAAAATTCCAGATAGCTGGGCTGGCAGTGTCACAGCCATTACTTCAGCAAGGTGAGTTTCTGAACTCCAAGTACTCTCCTCAAAATTGTCTTACTTGGTATTCCACAAAGATAGAGTCACTTTACATACTAATCCATCTTTTCTGCCAAAGTAGCCTCAGAGGTGAACATCAAATCAACCAATCAACTTACCTGTGTTCTTAACTAATTTTTTTAACAAAAGTGAATACATGCTTCATATCTTAGATGTGCATAGACAGCTCCATTTTTATCTCCATATAACAAAGTTTTTTAGAAAAATTGGTCAGCTGTTCATCTCCTTCGTCCCCAGTAAGTTGGGAAAACCAGTTTCCAATGTTACCTTAACAAAGTGGTTAACAGATTGCATATCCTTTGACTACAATCAACAAGGTCTGTCCTTGCCCAGATCTCCAAAGGCTCACTCCACTAGATCCAGGAATACTTCATCTGCTTTTTGGTCCAGAGCTTCCATTGATGATAGTTGTGCTGCAGCCACTTGGTCCAACACCCGTACCTTTATTGCTCATTACAAGTTGTATTAGATCTCCAGAGGCAGAGTTGCCTTTGGTTATGTGGTACTCTAGAATATCCTTTCATGAGGGCCACCCAAGGTTCTCGTAGCTCTGGACTCTGTCCCATATGTTGCGGAATGAATGAAAATAACTACATCAGATATAAAAGTTATGTACTCACCAGAACTATGCATCTGTGTTGTCCATTTTCGTTCTTCCTCAACTCCCCCTTCACCCTGCCCTTCATAAGGGAGTGACCTTTTATTTATTTAACTTACCTGGAAGGTCTAACTTGGAATGAGCCAAGTTTCAGTGGAGACCTAGGGAGAAATGCTCCAGACCTGATAGTGATATTGGAACCGCTGTTCCAGTTTGGGCCCCTATCTTTCCATTATCTTTCCTTTTTATTTCAGTGATACTGTGTCTATGTTTATGGGGCAGCAAACTCGATCTGAGGTTAAATTACAGTGCACTGAGGCATTTTGGGTAAAGGAAGGAGCTTGAGAGTTGGATCCAAGAGGCTACGTAAATGTGATCAGTCCGGATCCTAGGTCACAACCAAGACCCCATACTCTGAGGAAGAATGAAAATGGACAACACAGATACATAGTTATGATGAAAACATTTACTTATCAATATGTTCTTCATTCTGTCAGTTAACTGCATTAACTCGGTGTGGCCTTTTTTCAGCTGTATGTCAACCTTAAATGCAAAAGTCCCATTCACTTAGCTACTCAGTGCCAGAACAGATTTCCTTGGTGTCTGTCAATTTCTGTCTGGCAGCTAGAGGTATTCAACAACATCTTGTAGATTTTGTCTGCAGGCAGCACAAAGCCCATCATGGCATTCTTTAGCAATACCACCTTCTTTGAGGCACTTTATTTTGTTGAGTCCCTTCATTGCAGACCTCAGATGATATGACAATAGTTTTTTTCCAACTGATTGAACAACAGTTTTCACCTCCTGTTGCCATCACTGGTGTAAGAGGGGCAATAGGATTATGTAATTATATAAATGCGAACTTGCCACATTGTACACAAGTTGTTATCTAAACATTTGCCAACCTTCCCTTCATCATAACACTGCTTGAGCTTAACATATCATTCTACGAAACCTCAGCAGGTTGTAGGACTTTGACACAGCCTCTTTGGATCTCACTCATAACTGCTTTTAGCTTTTTTGTAAATGTTTTTGGCCTCTGGACTGACATAGTGGCAGAAAGGTGAATAGGATGAACAAACACAAGTGCAAGTTAAGTCAATGGAAAATCATTTGATAAAAAATAGATTATTATATAAAATAAATTTATGTATTTAAAAGTATAAGAATTTTAAATCTTAATAATCTAAATTGGGGAGTTAATTGGAAGCATTTCATTATTTTAAATTACTAATTAGTCTGTGCTCATTTTAGTTGGTTGTTTTAATACAATTATTGCATATATGTGCTGTTTTTCTTGATGGTTTCATTTCCATTGAATGCATCCATGCCGCAGTGTTGATTTTATACCAAGTTTGCTGCCCACACTGTATTTTTTAATTGTTTATAGTCTGTGTAAAAAGGTGCCCCTTTAAGGGGATTAAATACGACTGTCAATCAGATCCAGGTGTCAGTAAAAGTGTATAAAACAAGTGGTTACATAGCCAAAGCCAGACACAGCTAGAGAAAGCCTCTCACACTCTGTTTCTTGGAGAAGGGGTCTGGAGGCTCAGCACAAAGGGTTTGAAGAAGTATTTATTCACAACATCATTTACCAAAAAAACAGATGCCTGGAATCTGGTTATCTGTAGAAGACTACAACCAGAGACTTTCTTTTAAGCTAACTTCAGTAAATGAACTTTCTAAAGGCACTGTGATTTGCTTTCTTTTAAAGAGAAGAGATAATGTGCTTGGATAGCAGACCTAAGAATAGAACAGTAAGATAATGTTGCATGCCAAGAAGAATGCTATGTGTATCATTAGATATGGGGATGCTGTCATGTGGTACCACTGCAGACACTGAATTCATTGCATTAGGATTATGAGACAGAACTGCAGAGGAAGGAGACTTAGACTTGCCCAAGAGTGGACATGCACCTTACTAGTACCTAGAAGAGTTTATGCTTGAAGGTGGCAATGCAGGCAGTATTTCTAAGATTTGGGAAAGCCAATTATAAAGTCAAACACCTTGTTTAAAGAAGATAGTCACCCATATGGAAATTGCTTGGTGATCTTCATTGTACCACAGCTTCCTCATCTTGTGATCTAAGGAAATATGGGCTCAGCATGAATAATTTATCAGTTAAAGCCACTTATGACAGCAGAAGGCTGATTTTATGACAGATAACCATCTTGTTTTACTTAGTGAAAAGCTAATGTTACCCAAACAGTCTTGAAACCAAAATAAATTTACATTTCATGTTACAGGACATATGAAGATCTGCTTCCCAGCCTACAGCAGTAAGGCATGAGTGCATCCTAACCGAAGTATAAAGATGTACTTCCCAGTCAAACAATGAGATTCAGGAGCGAGTAACCTTGTGACTATGAGATTGTGTTAGGTACCCACCATAATAGTAGAAATCTGAATCCATTCCTGTCTTTGCAGCAAATAACTTTTGGTACACAGACTGCACTATCTGGCTCCTTATCAGTGACTGTGTAGTCCTTCACCCCAGGCCTTGCAACTCTGAGGTACATGTCTCCTGTGATAGCTGGCAATTAAGGGTAGGGACTAACTCCACCAAATTAGTAGCACCAGTGCCAGGTTATTAAAGAAGACCCTAATGGATACCTATCCAGAAAAAAACTGCACAGCTATGTCTGAGCATATCAAAGCAGAGTACCATATTGTTAAGTTTCTATCACCAATCCTCTGATAACTACGTGGATTTTGCCTCCCTCAGTGATCATCATTACACAAATAGCAAATTCCTCATGACAAATGGACATTATATAATATGTTCCATACCCATTATAAGTCATACAAACAGCCATTTTGAGCTCTTCTTCACCTTGCTAAGTAGGGTCCTTCACAGGCTAAATCACTATATTTTATCCACACAGCAGCCAACAATTACAGTTTCACACTACATAACGACTTGAATAAACCAAAATTAACACAAAAAAGCAAGCACACGGTAATACAGGCACTTGAAAATCTCAAATGGAATAGCAGATCGGTACACTGAAAGTGCAGGAAGAGGTTTGTATATTTGCCTGCTACTGTCAGTACCTGTACAAGGGCACTACATCCATTGTCCATTCCTTTCCATCCAACACATACATTCAGCAAGCTACACATCACTAACAAAACAAAGGCATTACCTAGTACATACTGGAGGGCTGCTCTAGAATTACACTGGCAAATCTAACTTGGAAGGTTTTGTCAAAGTATGGACAAAGTACACACGTCACAAATGTTCCCTGAAAAAGACAGTCCAGCTGAAGAAAGCTGTCAATGCCTTGTCTACACCAGTGGAATGAGCTTTTACAGGACCCTTCAAAGCCTCATCACAGAATGCAATTGGTGAAGCTAGGCATTTAGAAAGTCTGTTCTGGAAATACTAACTTGTAAGGGTCAAACAAAGCTCAATAGCTGATCCAACTTCTTAACTGCTTTAGTCCTGTAAATGCAAACACCAAGCAGCCTTCTGGGACATAGAAAGTAGAGTAGTTGTTCCTTAAAGTTCTGTGGCTGATCATAATAGAAAGGAAGCTAAATCTTTTGGGTCAGGGCAGTCTCAGGCACATCTTTAGGCATAAAGGATGATTTAGTAGGTAGGAATACCCCATCCTTGTAAAATATTATGGATGGAAAAGGAGCCATCAATTACTGTAACTCTGAAAACATTGTTCTACAAGCCAGGAACTTAAAGGAATCAATTTCTATTAACTCAAAAGATGGCATGGTATATTTTTCACAAAATAAAATTCATATTCCACTTTGGAATTGCTAACCTCTTGTGAGATTTAAGATGCAGTACTTCACAAAAAAAAAATTAATCGTAGCAACTAAGGATAAAGATGGAGTACTAAAATATACCCTTTTCTAGCATCTGTGTGCCAGGTGTTTCAGCACTTATGGTAAATGTGCATGCTCTGCCACTTAACTATTCCTCTGAATTTTGTGAAATAACTTTTTCCACTTTAATACATATTGTTTTTTATTTTATATTATACATTTTTGTGGAAGGTTGGGCGCCGGGCTGGCAACTTGACACTGTAAAAACTCAACTGCCAATCGTGAGCGGACAGGTAATTCGTTGTGGCGACCCCTAACCGGGAAAAAGCCGAAAGAAAGAATCATTACACATTTTTAACCAGGTAAACCCACTTAAAACCAAATGCCCATTTTCAGGGGTTACCTGGGAGGAATGTCTGGTCAAGTGACTTGCTCAGTGTCACACAAGAGATAAATGGAGGGGGAGGAATCAAAACACTGTGTCCTTGACTGCAAGTAGCAGCTCATTAAAAACTCAGAACCTTAATTTTATTCATTTATTTTATTTTTTATTTTTGTTTGTTTACCTGGTTAGAACACTGATCAAGTATGAACAAATACAGGCTCAGCCTAGCCTGCATAATACAACAAATGTATAACAAGTGCCTAATACATAGGTACAGAGATGTAATGCAAACAGACAAATGTGACAGCAGTTTGAAGTAGATTGTTGCACACAGGAACTATAAATTCAAAAAGGTTAAACAAATTAGGCATATCAGTGCATTAACTGCCACTACTACTTCCTGGTACTAACATTTCTAACCTCTTCCTGAAATCTTACAGGATGTTTTTTGAAAAAGAGACTACGAGAGAGTACAGCTTCAGTGGCCTTGCTGTCAGCTGTGGACTGTGAAGGGAGAGGTCCATGAATTTGAAACATATATACTGGTAAAAGGAAACCTTCACTGTGCTAAGGTATTTATACAGTTGCCCCTCTGTCACAGTAGTGACAATAAGTATATACACTAACAGTCTCATATATGTAAGATAAAGGTAAATGCATACACGTGGTAAAAATGACATTTGGCTGTTTAAAGCTTTGTAAGATGACTGCTGTCCCCTTAACTTCTCTCATAGTTAGGAACTGCAAATTTAGACTTCAGTATATCTGTACTACTGCAGTTTGTAGAGAGAAAAAGAATGAGAAGGTTGTTTAATGTAATGTACTGTGAATAAAAAGGCCTTTATCACAATGAAATGTTTGGTGTGCAATGTGCTGTAATGCTGGTAAGTTGTATGTTTAATGGAATCTTTATTTCTTTTTTGTGTGTTGAAATAAGTGCATCTTTTTCAGTAAGTACCCATGTTATTTGTTTATTGTTTGGATATTCAATATGCTCAGGTTAGCAAACTGTTACCCGTATTTTTTAAACTTTCAAAGTTATAGCTACTACTGAAAATAAGTCATAGGGTTAAAGTAAGCGTCATCTTCCCACATTTGTTCACTTTTGTTTGATTTAAAGGGAGTGTTTGAAACCATGGATGGGGTAAGGGGGCAAAACTCCTACTTGCATGTATTTGTCTACTTCAAGGCTTGACTGAATTGTAATGAGTGTACGTCTAGCAGGTGGGGGTATTGGGGGGCATAGTCCCCCATCACATAAACTTGCAGCCTTTTATTTCCATTATAGTAACCATACAGAATAGGGCTTTACCCACATCAAGGTTTGATTTAACTAGAGGGTTACGAGAGGGTGAAAGACTAACTTACATGCATTTGCCAACTTTGATTTCCATTAACAGTAACTACACAGTACAGCATTCATTGTCCAGTAATTGCATCTATCAATCAAAAGATTGAGGATGCATGTCTGTCAATCAAACCATAATTAAGTGCATCTGCTAATCAAGCGTTGGTAGGGGTGTGACAAACGGTAACAGAATCTGACAACTAGGAAGGCATGTGACTGTACATTGCAATTGGTTATTACAGTTGCAAGATGAGACTAGACCAGATTTCCATGCTCTAAGCATGTTTCTAGCTCACCGTGTGGGACTGGCAGTAGCTCCCAGACATGCTGAAAGATATAATTCCAATGTACCCTGGGTTCATCTCAGGGCCTCATCCCTGTAGGCTATGCCTGGTGCACCTCCCATGGGGGCACCTATGAGTATACCTCCCAAATATCCCTGATGGTCATACACGTTACTGATTTGGTCCCAAATGTTTATACTGTCCCTCCTAAAAGCAGTCATTCCTTGCAAAATGATGGCATATTAGAGATTCAATTGTCTTGGGCTGCAACTGAATCTAATGTGTTGGGCTCATACCTCTCAACCTGTTATTGCAAATCTGGACAAAGCCAAAATAATGGGGGGACAAAGGCCCAAAATCAGGGCAGATTTTAAATATTACTCTTACAAACGTACAAGCTTAGACATTTGATAGAACAGCAGATTTTAAATTAGTATACATTTTCTGAAGAATGGAAAGTCTGAAATTCAAATGTCTGACATTATTTACTGACATTAGTCATCAATGATGCGACAAAAATGTACAAAACTTATGAAGGACAGACCAAAACATAAGACAGGTATGGCTGGAATACAACATGACTGACTTGCCTTGAATATCTACTGTGCGGGGCTGTGACATAACCAACCTGCCTTGAATGGTTCTATTCTGCTGGGCTGTGACATGACCAACTTGAAAAACAGACCCACAACATATGGACAGCAACCTTTTTTAAATTATTTTACACATTAAAATATGTTATGAGCTGCAGTAACTTTGCATTTGAACTTATCTAGCTGTCTCCACCCTGTTGAGAGAAGTAGTTACTGTTGTTGTTTCTAGCTTGAAATTTCTACTGGTTACATAGCATTGTGCTAACATGGCCTGTGCACTCTTGTGGCCTGCTATAAACTTGTCATCTTTGCAGACACTGTTGTTCTGTTGTACTGGGCTGTGGCACAACCAACCTGCCTTGAACTCTGCTAATGTATTTCACTCGAAAAACAGTACCACAACATCTGGGAAGTAACCTTTTAAAATTATTTTATACATTGGAGTGTGCTAGGGCTGTTTTTAAAAAGTCTTGTTTTGTGCAAAAGTAATTTTATATTTGAAACTGGTCTAGTTGCCCCCGCCCTCCGAGAATGGGCTACTGTTGCTGTTTCTGTCTTGAACTAGTGTTGGTTGCATAGTAGTGCTAAATTTTATTGGCCTGTGTAATTCTGCAGTGTTGCTTTGAACTTGCTGTGTTATGGACACTACTGGACACCACTGCTCTATTGTGCAAAGCTGCAACAAGACCATAATGCCTTGAATTCTACCACCTTATTTGACTTGAAAAACAATCCTACAACATCTGGGAAGTAACTTTTGTTTATTTATTTTATGTATCAGTTTGTTAGTGCTGATTTAAATGTCCCATTTTGTCCTGCGGTAATTGTGTATCTAAAACTGGTCTACTCCCGTCCTGTGAGAGAAGGGGATAGTGTCATTATGTTGGCTTCCATTACTATAGATTACACAGCAGTACTAACTTTTATTGGCCAGTGTGCTCTTGTGGTTTGTTTCAACTTGGCATGTTTGCAGATGCCATGATGCTTTCATGCTATAAAACAGAATGACTAACCTGTCTTAAGCTTTCACTACAGGGTTTGACATGAACAACAGTCCCATAATATCTGGGAAGTGCAGTACTCAGTGAAATGGGTTTGTATAATATATACAATACAGTGCCAGAGCACATACAATAGTAGCAAGTACTCATCTTGGTAACTGTCCTATTCCTCCCAACCCTGATTCCCTGGAATAAAACATCCTAGGGCTTACTTGTTCTTGGCTGCATGTGGCGACAGTACGTGGAATCTTCTGTCCATTAGTGATGCTGGATTTAGCACTGTTAACTGTTGCTTTCCGCTGTATATTTCTCAACTGCAGCTAATAGGTTCATAGGTGTGTACTAGGCTAATGGCCTTGGAGCCTTTACAAGCCTAGCCCATAGAAGTGCTCTGGCATCGTGCAGCCCAATGTTAGTTTCCAGTGCCTCTATCAAGTAGAGCCACTGGAGTGATCCCCGGGGTTAACTTTCTATTTCCCATCCACTCATCAAGATTTCTCTTGAAGAGGGCCAGTGAGGTGCTCTGCTTGACATGTATGGGAAGTCTATTCCAGAGCATGGGCAGTCTCTGGGTTATGAACCTGTCCCTCCAGCATGCTCTATTGATTGTGGTAATGAGATTGAGGTCTCTGGAGCATGTGGTGTGGAGGGATTTCTTTACATGTAGCATTTCTAACAGAGCTGGGTCAGACATGGCGTTGTAAGTCAAGCAGAGATCGGCTTTAAGTAGGCGATATGAGACAGAGAATAGCTGGAGTGTTTTGAATCTGTCTATGTAGGACATGTGTCCAAGGCCTAGGATCCTCTTTGTGAGGTACTTTTGTGACCTCTCCAGCTGTTGCAGTTGTCTAGTGAAGTACATGCCAAATGGGGCATTATATTCGATGACTGGCCTAATGAGGGAAGAGTAGAGAGAAGGGGATAGATTACTTCTCTGCTTTACTGTATCTTTTTTGTGGTTCATAGTTTACTGCTCTGTTGTATCATACCATTGCAATGATGAAAGTACTTTTTTGCATTATATTTACAGAATCATAAAATGTATAGGAAAACTGGGCTATGTGGCCATTTATGCCTTGCTAGTACCCACTTTTTGATCTTACCTCCTTTTTCAAGGAGCGATAGGCTGGCTTTATCAGGGCTGAATTTATGAATACTGATCCAATTGTCTAATTCCTTCTTAAAGAAAGATAGTGTGCCACACTGCTAAGTATTGTGTAGGACACTGAGTACTAGGGCAAAACCTCCAACCTCTCTTAGTAGCTCAAGTTCTTTAGGCCTGTGATGTTTTTTTTCCCAGGAGCATTTGGGGTCTCTCCAACTGCTTGGTAAGATACATCCCAGAGGAGGCACTGTATTTGATATTGGGCCTGATAAGTGCAGAATATAGAAGGGTAAGGACTTCTTGGGATCTAGAAGAAATGTATTTATTTATTTTACATTTGTTGACCGTGATAGTCCGACTGGATATATGTCCATTTTCAGCGGAGGCCCGGGGAGAAAAGCCCCAAGATAATAACACGCACTGAACATTTAGTAAATGCTAGTTTCAAGGAGATTACAGTCATAAGCAATACCAGCATTTAGCACATATAGTACTAACGTATTATAAAACACTTTACAAAACAGAAATGCCCTTTGTGATGGATTTCCTGACTACTGCCACACCATACTAACCATAGGTGAGGAAGTTATCAACTCATGATTCAAGGTCTCTCACATCAACACTTTGGAGTGGAGTGTTTTTTATATTATAAGCTCGGTGGAAGCTTTGTTTACTAAATGCAGCAAAATTGCATTTTTAGCATTTACATTTAATCCCTTTTCAGAGCACGAGCTATTAACACATGTAAGTTCAAAAGAATATTTGAGTGTAACACTCAGTTTAGAATCATCTGCAGATATGGTTAACCAGAGTTCCTAATTTTTCATTTGGAGATCAGAGAAATATATGCCAAATAGGAAAGGTCCTAGCACAGACCCCAACTGTACCCCACTGGTTACCTTCATGTTCTCGGTGGATGTCTCTGCCATGCTTTTAGTGTGTGTTCTGTTCCTCAGTTATCTGCCCACATGACTACATGGATCAATCTGGACTGCATTCAGCTTGTTGATAATGCATATATGTGGTATAGCAGGCCTTGATGATGTCAAGGTACACTGTATGGTGAACATGACACTATCCATGGCTTGTGTTATCCTCTCAAAAAATTTACCACATTCATTAGACAGGATCTACTCTTAACAAAACTAAACTTCTGGGGATAAAGTCTACTAAGATTTTTTTTTTTTATATTGTAGTTTATCAGGTCTGTTATGAGCCATGCGATGGCCTTGCAGATGAGGCTTTGCCAGGCTGATGGATCTGTAATTCCCAGGCTCCGTTGTGGGGCCACCCTTATGAAGTGGCATCACAACTGTGGTACTCCATACCTCTGGGAAAAAGCCAGTGGATAGGCTTTGGTTGAATAGTTGTAGGAGCAGGAACACCAATGTATGTGTATGTTCAGTGCTGTTCAGCAGGCAGCTTGGTATGTTAGCAGGTCACACAGAAAATGTATTTTTTGTTTTGGAAGATACTTTTACAAGAGTTCTTCTATGATGATAGTGAGCTACGAGATCTTTTTTGTATAGATATCTCTGGGGTGAAATTTTGTGAATTTGTTTGCAAATGTATTTGCAATGTCCACTGTATGAAAGGAGGTAGTGCTATCATAAGTTCACAGTAATGTGTGTTATTTCATAATTTCTTGATGTAGGCAAAGAAGGATTTGTAATTATCCTTATCTTCCAATGACAGCCTAAGTTCATGGGAAGCCTTTGTTTTCCTGGTGGCATTTTTCATCACCTTGCATATCCTTTAGATGATGGCCTTGATTTGTGGGTCTTTAGTTTTGCTACATGTTCTAATGAGATTTTTCCTTTATCATATTATTTATGCATGTGGACCACCAGGCGTGTTTGCTCTCAATCCTCCCTTTTTGTTTAGTTTTGGTAGGGGGGTTATACCAATACCATTCTCTAATTGAGAGTATAATTTATTTGAATAATTACTGGCCATGTCAATCTTTTAATGGTAAGAGCTGTATCAATGTGAAATCATTGAATAGGCTGATATCAGCTTCTGCTAGTTTAGGGATTTTGAAAGACAAGGTTTCTGATTTGTGGCCATACTTAACTAGTGAAGGGTATATCAGTGGGATAGACCACAAAGTTGCTATATTTAAAAAAAAATAAGGGAAAGAGCTCAGCATGTTATTAATCAACCTTAAAAAGGTTATCAAAGAACTTGGGAACAAAACCAAGTTCTATGCTGCTAATTACGAAATGAAAATTTCTACATCAACAAAGGATAATCATAAGAAAATCTTCACTTATGTAAAGGACATCAGAAATAATACTCAGCTTTGCACCTAGCCTATCTCGACAAAACTAACTCAGACTCTGAGGATACAGCTAACATCCTTGCAAATAAATTCAGTTTCAACTTCTCTGATTTGTTGCATCGAAATTTCTCATTACAAGGTATCCTTTTCATACCCCCAGTAATTACCTCTAAACATATGCAGAAAGTACTCCCCAAGACCAAAAGCATCAGTTTTATGGGTATAGACAACCTAATGGGTATTTTCATGAAACTCCTCCTATCAGATTTCCTCTTTAAACTATTTAATCACAGTACTGGATATCTAAGCCTAGAAAGCAATTGCACTGGTTCTTGCACACAAGGGAGGCTTGACCATATATCTTGGCTACCACTGAGTTATCAGCCTCACCAATATCATTTGCAAAGTGATGGGATGCATCATCAAGAGCTTCATAAACAGGGACATGGGGAACATACAATCCCTACGCTTAACCAACTTGGCTTTGTAAAAGATAGATCATGCATAGCTAGCCTAGCTGATTTCTTTGAAAGTAGATGAGGGTAACTCTACGCACACAGCTTACCTTGATTTAGCCAAGGTTTTAGACACTATATCCCACTCTGGCATCATTGACAAACTGGTCATAATCAATACAAATCCCTATGTAAACAGTTGGATTGCCAAGCAGTTCACCGACAAACATGACTCTAGTAAAGTTAATGGTGTACTAGCCTCCAAGAGACTTGTCATTATTGTTGTTGTTTTCAAGGAATTTGTTCAGGGACCACTTCTATGTGATATCGCTATCTCTGATATCATAACTGACATTAAAGGCTTATGTCTGACCAAGTTTGTGGACTACTACAAGCTTGGAGCCACGATCACCTCCCTGAAGACACTTGGATCTCTCAAAGGGGCGTATCTTAAACAGGCTTGCAGTGTCAGGATCATGGTCTAAAGCTAAATGCCAACAAAAAAACAAAAAAAAAAAGAAAAGAAAAAAATGTACCATCATACAATTTGGGAAACAGGCATCTTCATACTCCTATCACATGAATGCTCCCCATATACTCTGTCTTTAGAAACATACGGATCTATGGATGACAGACCCTCTTTTGACTACCACATGTCTTCTTTCATCAGAAAATCCTTCTTCCTCATCCAACAGATTAAGGGCATCTCCTCTCAGTCAAAAGAGTTCATCATTCTTGTAAACTCACCCCTAACCTGGCCCAAACTACAATACAATGTGCCTGTTGGTATGTACCTGTCCAAACACCTAACTCAACCTGAAAAACCTCAGCAGTTCCTGCCTAAAAAGAATCTCTGGTATGATCTCTCTATGTACCCTCTGCATCTAAAAGCCCTAATCCTCTTCTCTATCTCCTTCAAACTCCTATGAGGTGATATCTGTTTGGCCTACAAAGCTGGGCTAATACATACCTGCAAAACACGCACACAAAGTCAAGGGACCTAACTCTATGGAACATACATAGACTTGTTCACATAACAGATATCGCTTCCAAAGAGTTCCCCACTGATGTTAAAAACTTCTGTTTTCTATAAAGCAAAGCATATATTAAACTATCTTCAAGTCTAACTTATACGAATGCATGGAAGTGCAAAGTTAGTCAGGCGATTATTATACTACAGAAAATAATGGCTGCTAAAGTCTAGCCTCTCTGTAGCTTTTGTACAGGGATAGTAAGTACTTGGGTATACCAGTAGGATTACAGTGCCTGGATTTCAAAAGTCTTAATTGGCCTATGGTCTAGTAGAAACCTGTGAAGCTATGAACAAATAATGACAGTTATTAAAGCTATAGACTACTTCTGTGTAACACAATTCATACTAATTCAAGTTCTCTTATTCTATAAACTTTTTAAGTCAGTAGTTCTAATATTTAAAAAGTATCCTTGTTTTTAGCTTTGTTCCCGATTCTGGAGTTAAGAGGCTGGCAGCTGTGCCTAGTGTGAGCATGATCACAAGTTGCCCAGACCACTTCAACTGACTCCTCTCAACATGGCTTCCAGATTGCTGAGAGACACACTCTGTCAGATACCCAATGAAGAAATCTCATTTCTGCAGTTTGCCAGTATGCAAAGCTTGAGACCATGGATGATAATGGGATCCAAAGCCTGAGACCATGGACGATAATGGACTTCAAAGCTCAAGACCACGGACAATAATGAGATCCAAAGCCTGAGACCATGGATAATAATGGGATCCAAAGCCCGAGACCATGGACGATAATGGGACCCAGAGCTGAAGACCTTGGACGATAATGTGATCCAAAGTTCGCAAGACCATGGATGATAATGAGACCTAAAGCATAAAATCATGGGTGATAAAGGGACAAAGACTGATTGGTAAAATGAAAGCTTCACACTACCATTCAGAACTTGCTTCAGCATTACAGTCACGGACAATGTCTACAGCACTGCTGCTGCACCCATCGGCTGAGCAAGTTCCTGGTACCTTCTACCTTCACTTATGAACAAGATGCCAAAGTTACGTAAGTTTTTACATCTAGCATTACTGGTCTCCCTAGCTGCAGAGGGTGAATCTCCCTTTTCTCTCAAACAACAATAACCTATAACTTAGAGGTGCTGAATTCCATACAACCCACTTTACACTCAGTAGTGAACATGAGGCATCATAGTTACACGAGGTTAACAAACCAGTCATCTACAAACAACAAATATGCCAACCTAGGCTGCACCTTGATATTCTGCCAACAAAAACAAAAATCACAAAACAGGAGGGGAGACAGATCTTAACATACTAACAGTAGCTTCCAAAAGCAAAACAATGTTCCACCCCTTCTGTAGATCCCCCATTCCTGTTAGAAGATTCAAGGCATGTTGAAATGATTAAAAATATGTAGTCACCTAGAAAAAATCCATTTAAAAAACAAACCAAATATTATAAAATGTAAAGATCAAAAGAACATATTTGCAACTTAAGACACAGGAGAAGAAAGGGTCTATATTATATTTTTGAAAGTTTCAAACATCGAACACCATATGGTCAACACCATATGAGCGATGTCTGAAATTTCAAAAATATAATAAAAAAAAATAAAAAAACTATACTTACCTAAACGCTGTAGGCAGGGGGGCTGCGCCCCCCACACCTCTGCTACTTAAATATTCCTACTCCGAGATTGCACTGCATAAAAGTAAAGGGAAAATATTCCCTACGGCGATTTCCGTGTTATGCGTGCAACGTTTCGACCAATCGGGTTCACTCACTACGCATTCGTCATTTACAATTTTCGATCACGTGATAGGAACCCAAGAAGAGAGGCATAGTGGGGAGCAAAGTAAAGTAAGAATGGCTGAAAGAAGCACAGAGTGCACAGGATACAATTTTTAAATGTATCCAGCTTAATGAGGCTAGTTTATTTGGTCTGCTCAGAGGAAATGTCGGAAATACATCTGGTTATGAAAGGCTTATAATAACAATATGTACGCACACTCTCCCAGCCAAACTACATGCCAGATTCAATAAAGCCTACACTATGTGTACACCATATATATTCAAGAACATTCTTATCACATTTTTTGTGCTTTCTAGTCACTCAGAAAGATTGCACTAAGTCTACATGTAGTCTACACTTTGTGGTAACCTTTATGAATCCCTGTCAGTATTTAAAGCTGCAAGAATATTAGTGGTAAAACTAAAATTAGGTGGAAGAAGGTGTGAGTTATGTCTGTGTTGTCTGTTCACTCAGAATGATGTACACAGTGTAGGCATTCTTGAATCCTGGGGTATGACTATTTTAAAGTTTAAAAGTTGCAAATGCAGAGTCAAATAACTGTTATTCATAAAAGCAAACTTTGCAAAGCATGTTGGGGTAACTGCATGATGAGGTCAGTAAAAAGGAAAAGAAAAGAAAAACCCATATACAACCATGCAACCTAAACAAAACTAGTATCCAGGAAGGTCCACGTAGCTCAAACAAGTCAAACAAACAAAATCTTCTTTTTGCTAAATGTTCAGTCCACCAGGAATCAATAATAAATCGCTTATAACGTTGAGCGCTTTCGGCCCTATCTCTCGGGACTACATCGGCTCATAAAAGGTTAGAGTAACTGCCTAATGAGGTCAGTAAAAAGAAAAAAAAAAAGCCGTAGCCAGAAAGGTGCTGAAGTTAGCATCTGACCACAGAATTCAACTTCCTAGTGATCAAGTGGTGGGCATGAAGCAATTCCTCCAAGGCCCAAGAGCCTACTGCAGAGATTTCACCATTTGAAAGGATGGTGTTGGGTAAAAAATCAATTATAGATGTGAAATTGGAAAGTTACATTAAGAGGACAAAGGAGAGAACATCAAAAATCTAAAGGTACTAGCAGAACATTCATACACACCTGTAGCACTACGATAGGCATCCAGAGATGCTGGCACCCCCATTCTGGATAACCAGGGCACATTCATGAGCTCAAATCTAAAATAGTGGACTTGGAGGGCAAAGCAAAATGAAAAAAAAATCAGATTTGTGGGGTTGACTGAAAGAGAGGAAGGGGAGGAACACTACTGAATTTCAGAAACAACTGTTAGAGAACTGGACCTGGATACAAGCGGAACACCTTGCAATGGAAAGGTCACATTTTGTTTTAGGTCCCACCACTGTGGTCAGTTCATAAAGACCAAGGGACATTATTGGAAGCTTTACCACATATGTTCTGAGAAGAAACTAGAGACTAGCTGGAATGCAGTGTACTTTATGACATGAAGTTTTCAGTGAGCACTAGTTGGAAATGTATCAAGTTCTTACCAGTAATGAGGCTACGCAGGTTGAATAAGTTCCATTCTGCTTCCTTGATCTGACCTATTTCAGAATTCTGTTTACTTCAGTTGCAAAATGTTCTGGCACCCAAAGGAAGTGTTTATGGTAATTAAGCAACAGATTGGCTAATTTCCACTGGCTGGGAGAAAAAATAATATATAAACAATGATGTAGAGAATACAAATCACAATGAACTTGGGCCTCCTGGGAAAAGAAGAGCACCTGATCCTTATTCTTTCTTCAGGCAAAGGATGTCACAAAGGTTAAAAAGCAGCTTGTGCTGTTAAGATACTAGATGGACTTACATTGCCAACTATTATGAAATCTTGATATGTTTCACAATTGTAAAATTTCTGGCATTCTCATACATAAATTCAGTGTTTGCTGTTTTTAATGAGATAACATACAGCAAATCATTTTTTGCAGTGCATAACACATTTAATAAAGTACAGTTGTATAAAATCTTACCATAACGGTAGATATCCTTGCCTTCATTGCTGCAGTATTCTTAACAGATGGGATTCCCTGCCGTCGAAGCCCGAATGTCCGGCCAGTCTAACAAAGACTACTTGTTGCTTTTAAAAGGTATGCCGGACATCACCCAAATGCTCCTTGCATAAAGTTGACGTTCAGGCTTATCATAATCAGAAATGAATGTCCCAGTAGGAACACAGTCCAAGAAACCCAAGAGGTAACGTGTACATCCAGGAAGGCAAAAGACTAGAGGGATGGTGGGATGGAGCGACTACTGTAGCAGTGAAGGCAAGGACATCTACCGTTATGGTAAGATTTTACACAACTGTACTATGTCCTTACATTCACTGCTGCAGTATTCTTAACAGATGGGAGAGTGCCAAAGATCAAGAGGAAACTTGGCAGTGGGAAGGCACAGAAGAGACCCCTAAAATGCCATAAAGAATGGCACTAGAAAAACCAGCCCTAGCTCTAGAGATACCATCCAACTTGTAGTGCATGGTAAAGGTATGCATAGAAGTCCAGATAGCTTCCTCAAGAATAGAACTAGTATCTAAGTCCTTGAAAAAAGCACTCGAAGAAACCACAGCTCTAGCAGAATGAGCCTTAACTGAAGAAGGAAGGCTCTTGTCATGAAAAGTGTAACAAAAGGAAATAGTCTTAGAAATTGTTTGCTTGGATACAGCAAGTCCCAAAGATCTAGGATGAAAAGAAACAAATAACTGTTCAGATTTTCTAATAACCTTAGTCTTATCCAAATAAACCCTGAGTTGACTATGCATCTCCAAAGTATGCAGCACCCTCTCACTGTCAGAGTGCAGACAGGAGAAAAAAAGTAAGAAGATTAATAGACTGCAGAGTACCTCATTTTGCTTTAAGTGCAACCTGGATAACTGGATGGGAAACAAAAAATACACCCCTGGGATTCCATCTCTGTCCCTGCTGGACAGGGGCTTTGACTGTTGATTTGCCTAAACATGGGCTAACCTCTTGGCTAGACTTATAAGGGCCTCAGGACGAATAGCCTAGTAACTTACTATGATCCTATGACTGATTCAGGGATAGCTCATTAACCATCTCAGGCATAAAAGAAGGGTTAGTGCACAAGAACACCCTGTCCTCATGAAAGATCAAAAAAAAAAGGAGGACAAGCCATAACGGCCTGCAACTCAGACAGAAGTAAGAGCTAACAAAAGAACCATCTTCCAGGAATAATGTAGCAAGGAAACTAAAGCAGAAGGCTCAAAAGTAGCCTAAGTCAACTTCTCCAAAAAACATTAAGATCCCAGGGAGGTGGACCTGGGAGTTCTAATATTAAGAACGCCTTTAAGAAATTGTTTAACCTCAAATCTAAAAGCTAAAGGAGGACAAAAAGGGCAGACAAGCAGAGATAGCTGATAAGTGGGCCTTAATAGAAGAACAGGCCAAACCAGCACTGAGCAACTCACACAAATAAGAGAGAACCAAAGGAACATCCACAGTAAGTGGGTCCAGATTATGAGAGAAACACCAAATAGAAAACCTCTTCCATTCGGATAAGTAGGATTTCCTAGTAGTAAGTTTCCTGGCCTCCTGCTATGCTCAGAAAAAAGGTGTCTGCGAGAAATAAACATGCTATCACCTACAGTGTCAGTTGAAGTGCGGACAGGTGGGGATGGATGAGAGATCCCTTGACTTGTGTGATCAGATTCACCCTGTAAGGTAACTTGTGATGATTGCCCCTAGCTAGAAGCAGAAGTAGAGGGAACCAGTGTTGTCGTGGACAAAAGGCAGTCACCAACAAGATTTTGGGAGCATCCTGCTGAATCTTGAACAGGACTTTTGGAATGAGAGGAATGGGAAGTAATGCTTAAAGAAACATCCCCTTCCAAGAAAATGAGAGGGCATCCACCTTCCACACCAGAGGACCTGGGACTCTGGCATAAAACAGAGGATGTCAAGAATCTCAATGGCAACACTCAGATCTGCTCTGAGTTACAGCACAATGGCACTAAATATACAGACCCAACTAATATTGCTAACATCCTGGCAGATAGGTTCAGTGCTAACTTTACCCCCCTCTCACCCCCTAAAGAGCCCTTCTCTACACCGGAAGAATGCAAAGTTCCTGTAATCACGGCTGCACAGGTAAAAACCACACTCTCCAGTGCCAAGAACACAGCATCCATGGGACCAGACAACATCCCAGGCTGCGTTCTACACAAACTACAGAATGAACTGGCACCCCACCCAAGTACCATGTTCAATCATAGCCTCACCTCAGGCTTTGTGCCTGCTGAATGGTGCATAGCGACGGTTATCCCACTCCACAAGGGGGGAGCCACCATGGACCCTGGGAACTACCTCCCATTAGCCTGACGAGCCTGGTCTGCAAGGCCATGGAACGTATCATCATGGAACTTATAAACAAAGACATTGGTAATCTCCAAACTTTGGACCCCACCCAGTTTGGATTTGTAAAAGGCAGATCATGTCTCCTAAACCTGATAGACTTCTTTGAAGCAGTCACCAAAGCCATAGACAAGGGTAAGGTGGTTCACACAGCCTATCTAGATCTTGCCAAGGCTTTTGACACCATCCCCCACTCTGGAATTATAGATAAACTCACTAAACTAGGTATAAATACCTATGTCACAAGATGGGTTGCCAACTGGCTCACTGACAGAACCCACACTGTGAAAGTAGCAGACTCCAAATCCGACTTCAGACCAGTGGCAAGTTGAGTGCCACAGGGTTCAGTCCTGGGTCCTCTCCTGTTTTGTATCTACTTCTCTGAAGTACAGGCTAACACAGAAGGTCTTTGGCTAACGAAGTTCGCAGATGACTGCAAACTAGGAGCCATAATTGAAACCCTAACAATGTGGATATCCTGCAAAAGGGCCTCACTGAGACAGATGCCTGGTGTCAAAGCCATGGCCTCAAGCTCAATGCCAAAAAGTGCATTGTCATCCCCTTTGGTAAAAACTCTGTACCCATGAACTGGGCAGTAGTATACTTAACACCGAAAGTGTGATAAGAGACCTTGGGACACAGGTGGACAGTATTCTCTCCTTTGATAATCACATCGCCACAGTAGTCAGAAAATCCTTCTACGTGGCACACCTCATCACAAAAGGTTTCTCATCCAGAAAAAAAGAGGTCATTGTTCTCCTCTACTCATCACTCATTAGACCCATTATAGAGTACAACGCCCCTTTTGGTATGTACCTCACAAGACATCTACAACAACTGGAAAGGCAGCAGAAATAACTCACAAAGAGGATTACCGGCCTCAAACAGATGCCCTACGCAGACCGTCTCAAAAAACTCCAGCTTTACTCCATCACATATCGCCTACTCAGAGGTGGACATGCTCCACTTAAAGAAATCCCAATCCCTCCGAGCTACATGCTCTAGGGACCTAAACCTTGTCACCACAATAAACAGAACATGCTGGAGGGATAGATTCCTGTCCCAGAGACTTCCCATACTCTAGAATAAACTACCTATCTATATCAAACAAAGCTCCTCATTAGCACTCTTCAAGAACAATTTTGATGATTGGATGGGAAATAGGAAATTCACCCCGGGGATCACCTCTGTGGCTCTGCTTGACACTAGCACAGGCAAATAATTTTCTTGGGTGGCAAAAGCCAGGGTACCTTTTTGGCTGGGCTTGTATAGGCCCCAGGGCCGATAGCCTAGTACCTACCTATGAACCTATCAACCTATGTTATCTGTTAAGAGGGGAGGCAAAAAGATCCACTTGAGGAGTACCCCACTGGTAAATAATGTCCAGAAACACATCCCTGTGAAGCATCCATTCATGGGACTGAGTTAAGGACCTGCTCAGAGTGTCTACCACAATGTTCTGACAGGAAGGGATATAAACTGCCTGAAGAGTAGCTTGATACTTGACAGCAAGATCCCATACCAGAAGTGCCAACCAGCAAAGAAGATAAGATCTCATTCCTCTCAGGTTGTTGATATACCACATCACTGTGGCATTGTCTGTGAACACCTTGAGACCCTGGGGCAGAGAAAAGAAGATGAAAGGCCTGAAGAACATGCAGAAGAGGTCTCATCTCTGACACTGACGTGCTCCTTCTACTGATGAGGCAACCACACCCCCTGTACTTTTAGGGAGCCAAACATCACCCCCCCATCCCATGTCTGAAGTGTCTGAGAACAATTCCCGAGAGGGAAAAGGGGGATGAAAATGGATCCCTGGATTCAGAGACAACTGCTGAATCCACCAGTGAACTTCCTGTCAGAGACAAGGAAGAAGAGAAACTATAAAGTCTAGAGGATGTGCATGTTGCAGCCACACTGACTTCAGAAACCACTGAAACTTTCTCATGTGAAGTGTGGCCAGAGGGAGCATCGGAATGGTGGATGCCATGAAACGCAGAGCTCTCAGAAACTCCCTGGCAGTAATGAAAGCCAGAGGAAGAAGAGTTTGAAAGAAAGAAATGAGAGTTAAGGCCTTTGGACGGGGCAGGGATGCAAGCATTAGCACAGTCCGAATCCTGCAACCCAGAAAAACATGATCCTGAGAAGGAGTCAGAGAAGACTTTTTGAAATTTATAGTGAACCCCAGGATTTGAAGAAGGGAAATGGCAAAATGAAGATTTTGCAAAAAGGTCTCTGGACAGGATACCTGAATCAACAGGTTGTCTAAGTAAAGAAATAGATCCCTCGAAGCCTGCAAAAAGCTGTGGGGCAGTAGAAAGGCCAAAGAGAAAAGCAGAGAACTGAAAATGCCAATAAGCAACAGAGAAATGCAGAAAAACTTCCTGAAAACAGGAATATGGAGATAAGCATCCTTGAGATCCAGAGATACCATATAGGCCTGAGGGAGCAAGAGAGGAAATAGAATCTGAAGGGACAACATCCAAAAGGAAGGCACTTTTAGAAGTGTTTATATGAGAGATGTCTAGAATAGGTCTCCAAGTGCCCTTTTTTTCTGGGCACTAGAAACAGTCTGGAGTAGAACCCTTTCCCCTTTTAGGACATAGGGTACTATTCAAGAGTTGCCTGAGTCAAGAGATTTTGAAGAACCTCTGGGGAAAAGGGAATTTTTTTCCCCGAGGAGGATGAGGAATGCCCATAAAGGGAAGATCGGATTTCCACACCATGAAGTACCCCTGACGAATAATTGACAGAACCCAAGATTCCTAAGTGATCTGAAGTCAAACAGGAAGAGAAGGAGAAAGGCAAAGAGAAACAGGAAGGTGGCTGGGAAGAGATGGAGAGTCATACAGCACCTGGTTTGTTTGGAACGGAAAGCTTTGGAGCCAAAGAAAACTGAGTAGCATTAGCAGGAGGTTGTTTGCCACTCTTCCTACTTTTTGTAGAAGGGTGGGATTGCCTACAAACAAATGCAGGCTTAGTGGGGTAGTTTCTCTGAAATTTAGGCACAGGAGAAACAAATGGATGTTTAAGCTACTGTAAGGCCTTACCGTTATCCTGAAGGGACTTAAACCAGCAGCAGCTTCCCCAAACAAAAGTTTAGAATCCAGAGCAGCATCCATCAACTTACATTTAATATCATCAGGCAGAGGTGGAAGCCTAAGCCAAGAATACCCCCTCATCACTAAGCCAAAAGCAGCAGCCCTAGAAGAGGCATATGCAGCATCATAACTACATTTAATAAAATGATGAATGACTTGAGAGGAAGTCTCTAGCAAGGAAAGAACAGAAGTTTTACCCTCGGAGTCTGGAAAATCAGAAATAAGTTGACACGCTTGCGAATGAAGACCCAACATATATCTAGATATGTGGGTCTGATAATTAATAGCCCTAAAAGCTAGGGTAGCAGAGGTGTAAACCTTCTTACCCAGCCTTTCCATAGTTTTGCTGTCCTTGACAGAAGGCAATAACTTCGGCGAAGGAAGCAATTGAGATGGCTTATCAGAGGCTACAGACACAACAGAGGGGTCAGCATCAGGTCATTTACATAGGAAAGAACAATCCTCTGGCACCTTATAAACCTGTCAGGCTTCTTAGAAGCGGGTCACAAAGAATCAGGCGCATGTGAGGCATTGGAAAAAGCATCTAGCAAAGCAGCCAAAACAGGAGATTTTAGCAGTAGCTTTATGAGAGTCCAACTGCAGCAACTCATAGTAACTCTTACAGAGATCAGAGACCTGAGCACAATCCCACTTAAAAAAATCCATCATCCATCATCCTAGAGAGTGTGTCCCCAAAGGAAATTTCCTCAAAAGGAACATCTGGACTAACAGACTCCTCCTCCTCTGACCCATAGTCTAAAGGAGAAGGAATCTGAGTCAAATAAGTCAAGCATTCATTATCTGAATCCGACTCATCCTCAAAAGAATCCTGTTCAGAAGTACAGCACCAAGGAGGAGTAGGGATTAAAACCCCTTGAGGAGGCTTTAAGGACATTAAAGCAGTAAATAGGCCCTGAGTGAAGGCCTGCCACTCACCTTTGTGGACCCTAGGAACAGAAGAAACATGTTTAATTTTTTCATAGGTTCATAGTCCATAGGTTCATAGTTTAGTACTAAGCTAACTGCCCTTGCAAGCCATTTTAAGCCTAGCCATTTATTCCTTGTGAGACTCAAACCCTGCTCCTTGGGTTTGTAAGGCAAACACATTAGCCATTAAGCCACCCTCCCAACCCCCTTTTGTTCCTTTTTTAAGGAAATTACCCCTCCAAAAAACTAAGAAGGCTCAGACCCAGGACAGCAGTCGAGAAATGCAGTAGAACCTTCTTCCCCAACCAAAACTGAGGAACTACCCTAGACCCCTTGGAAAAAAATCAAACGTGGTTCTCCCTGTAAGTCCTAAATGGATGCATGCAAAGCCTCTTCAGACATACTATCAACCAGACCTTCACTGGCCTCCGACATGGTCTTGGCAGAGAAATCCGACAACACAGCCGAGCCAGCTTCTGGGTTTGTAATGACCTTGGGAGAAACACCTGGGGCTGTTACTTTTTTCACCTTCTTCCCTAATGAATGACTCTTGGGGTGGGAGATTCCTTCCATTGTACCTTTAGCGAGAAGCTTAAGACACTGGTTCTCAAGATACAAGGAAAGGGAAGAAAGTCTACTGAAAAGGGTTTTCGGAACAAACACCTGACAAATAGAACAAAATGTATGGTCATGAGAAGCTCCTAGACAAAAAAAGACATTTATTATGACATTTACCCTTCCTGGATGACATTAACCCCAAGAATTACAAAAAAAGTAAGAAAAAATAAAATCCTCAACAGGGCACTTATCTGCCACTGCAAAAGAAGTCAGCAAACAGGCGTAGGTAGTCAATAGAGAACGGAAACACATTCAACTGGCAGAAAATGGATACAGATAAACAGACTGACAGCAAAAAGATACAGTCATACCGGTGGCAAAGAAGTTCAGATTATGGTAGGCCTGAACATCACCTTTATAGCCTATGTTACGCAAGCAGCATTTGGGTTATGTTTGGAGTACCTTTTAAAAGTAACAAGTAGTCTTTAGTAGACGGGCCAGACGTTCAGGCTTGCACAGTAGGGAATCCCATCTGTTAAGAATACTGCAGCAGTGAATGTAAGGACATCAATAGGTACTCTACGTGTTTGACTGAGAGTAAAGGAGAGGAAAGTTGATAGGTATTTATTTGGCACTTTGCATATACAAGTTTTACATAAAGCGGTACTGCCACATTAAATGGAATGGCCTTGGAAACTACAATTCTGCCATTTATAAGAGCTCAGTTTCATATGTTCATTTCTGTGACTACAGATAAAAAGAATTTACTTATCCTATCAATCTGTTTATTAACTTGTATTTGATGAATATATATATATTTTTTTAAATTATGTTTGAAGTTCCCATTTTTTTTTTTTTTTTTGGCAGGAAGGTAGATAATGGTATTACAGTCAAAGATTGATGTTTATATTAAAAAAATATTTTAGGACACTGGTAGAATTAAACCCACTTATGAAGGAAGGTTAGCTTCACTGTTCCAAACAGGTTTACCTTCCTTCTTAGGTAAGGGGAAAGTGGTCTTAGGATCATACACACAAGGGGTGCTCTCTAAGGATTTGAACAATGTTTCAGCAACAACGCATGCATGAATGTGTTCCAAATGCAGAAGTGTCTTGATATCAGGCAATTTATTAAGACTTTGGGCACTGAACAGGGCAACCTTAGTATCATGCAGTCTGGATACTGTGGTGTGTATCAGATTGGGAAATTCACTAGATGAAATATGCCTAAAAAAGGCACAATGGGTTTAGCAAAGGTTGTAGCCAGTATTTGGAAACTCTTGAATGAGAGATATAGAACATATTTTGCAAAGCAAGTTGGACCGTCAGTCATTTTATCTCAAAGGGATACATACTGGATCCCCTTATAATGACATCAGCAACTTAGCCAATTGCTGAACCCAGTTTTTTTCCTTGAACCTGTTCATTATTGTAGGTGAAAGGAGGATTCTACTCAAAGCCATTATCTTACTCCCAGCTGAAGCTAGCATGGTAAGTTCCAACATAATACCCTACATGGTCTTGACAGGATTTTGCACCAGGTCACCCCCACATGGACTACTATCATATTATAGGCATACTTCCTGGACCAGGGGCTGTTTAGGGTTCTAGTTATGTCTATTATCTTGGATCCTGAGGGCAGCTGACTGTAACCCTGTCCTTGTTCAGCCTATTGAGTATACAGTCTATCTGCCTAACAACGGCATCACCAATAACTCAGGCATTCCCAGTAGCCAAATTATGCCTAGCAGACATCGGAGTGGCTTGCTTTTGGCTACATGTTGATGTTGGTGATGATGTGGAGACAGGCACAGTAGATGTAATAAGCGATTTACACTGATGACTAGTCTTAAGAGTTCCAGGAGGCTTGGGTAGAGGTGGTAGCCCCCTAAATATGGAAGACGAAATAAGGGATGTGGGGACCCAAGTAGATAATAATCTCTCCTTTGATAATCACATTGCCAAAGTGATTAGAAAATCCTTCTAAATGGCCCACCTAATCACAAAAGGGTTTGCATCCAGATCAAAAGAGGTCATTATACCTCTCTACACATCACTCATCAGATCATAGAGTACAATGCCCCATTTGGGATGTGCCTTACAAGACACCAGCAACAGCTGGAAAGACCACAGAAGTACCTCACCAAGAGGATAACTGGCCTCAAAAAGATGCCCTATGCAGCTCGACTGAAGAAACTCCAGCTGTACTTGGTTGCATACCGCCTACTTAGAGGTGATCTCTGCTGACATACAAGGCCATGTCCAATCCAGAATTGATGGACATGCTCCACCTAAAGAAAACCATATCCCCTCGAGCCACATGCTCTATGGATCCTTACCTCACGACAACAATAAATAGGACGCGCTGGAGGGATAGATTCCTGTCCCAGAGACTTCCCATACTCTGGAACAAGATTCCAATCTACATTAGGCAGAGCTCCTCACTAACACTCTTCAAGAGAAACCTTGATGAGTGGATGGGAAACAGGAAGTTTACCCCGGGGATCACTTCAGTGGCACTGCTGGACAGAGGCACAGGGAAGTAATCTAAGGGGGCGGCGAAAGCCAACACATTCTGGCTAGGCTTATAAATGCCCTTAGGCAGGTAGCCTAGCACCCACCTATGAACCTATAAGTACTTTCACAGATACGCACCCTGAAGGTAGATGTATTATGATAAAAGGGAAATGGAGATTGCATATGTTTATACTGACCATAGCTGATCTTGACAAATTTTGTCAGATCTGGTTGCATTTCAAGAAAGTATAGTATTATTATGACTGAAGTTTGATTACATGTCCTTTGGATGTCCAAAATGTCCCTAGATGGATTAGAGTCTGTAGAATAGGTAAGATATTTCCCATCATACTGGAATGGAGTTTGAGTAAATGATGTGCACCAAATCTTGGCAATACAGAGTACAAGTTTTACCAATTGCTCTCCTTTCTAGAATAGAAAAAATAATTATGACAAATGAGTTCATCTATATATTAAAGGCTGTCAAGACTTTTCTAAACATAATCTCAGATTATGCATCAGTGTCACTGGGTTTGGTAACATAGGTTCCTCCACCCTAACTTCATGTTTCCTATTTGTGAGGCATTTGGCTATCTATCAGGTGACACAGGGATTTATGTCTAAATTTGTAAATTTGTTTATAATACCTGAGTGAGGTATTGTGTCAAATGCCTTTGCAAGGTCAAGGAGGCAGTATGTACCATTTTGCTCTCATACATATCTCTAGTGACCTTCCTGAAGAAGTCCATCAAGTTTAGTAGGTGTGATCTGCACTTCATAAAAGTGAACTGGGATAGGTCCATTGTTTGAAGATTTCCTATGTCTTAGTTTATCAGGTCCACAATAATTATTTTCATGGCCTTGCATATAATACTAGTCAAACTTATGGATCATGGATGGGGACATATAGCTAGCAAGGATATGATATTAGACTTTACCTAAGGTTAGTTCAACATAGACTAGCTCAAGCATGATATATTGTTTGACCACTCTTGAAGTGTGTTTACTTTTTATGTAGCTTGATACACATCCACCTATTGACCCTTTTTGTGCAGTAGCTGGTCTAAATGTGCAGATGGCATTATAGCCTTCTACTTCAGAGGCTTTAAACCATGTATCAGTAACTGCAGAAATGTCAACACTTTCCAGATGAGGAGAGCTTTCAGAGAGTAGAGGTTCTTGCTGAGACTCCTAGCACAGCCAGGCATACTGCCAAGACATTTGTGATGCGATGTATCTTGCTGTTCTTTCAAATATTATTTTCACAGTCCTCACCAATACAGATCATCTTGGAAATGGTGAGGGAATGTTCTGGCAGAACTAATACCAATGTTGCCAGAGGAGGACAAAAACAAGTTATTGCCCTCAGTTACTGTTGAGTAACTAGCCTGGCTGATTAAGAAGTTATTTGTTGAAGTGCTCAGGCCAGATGGCATTCCCTCAGAATTATAACAATGGAGAGGAAATCAGATAGCCCAATGATTGTCAGGATTACCAAATGAAATTTTAGACTCATGAGGTTCTTCCATCCTGGAAAGAGGCAGTTATATCTACAGTGCATAAATAGAGGAAGCCCCCACTATGAACCAGCACTATATTCTCCAATATCAGTATTAAAGCAGGATTACAAAATTCTTTATAGCTTTAGACATGTCCAGTTTGGCGTCTAATGGCTTACCTAACTGGTCAACTCATACCTATGTAGGTTGATGTCCAGGAAACATAAGTTTGATAATACAATGAAAACTCTGTATTGAATCAAGGTGCCCAAATATCTAGTCTGAGGTTACAAAAGGTCAGCTTGAACACAGAAAGTTTTCAATAGAGTAGACTGGCAACTTAAATGGGTTTGGGAAATAACTGCATTTCCAGGTGAGTTTACTGACCTGATAACTCCAATTTATCAGTGATGCAGTGCCATTATTGGTAATTTCCAGAGTGTCCACCCCACTCAGTCCTAGCACAGAAACCAGGGTCAGCACCTCCCACCCTTGCTTGTCACTTTATATTTGGAACCACACATCAACTTCTGTCATTTACACCAGGGAACTACTACATTGACAATACGCCCCTACGAGTTGACCCATTTGTTCAGGATTTGGGAACTTATGTAGACATTAACCTAACTTTTGACAAACGTGTTTATTGTTGTAAGAAAGTCCTTCTATATTGCACAGTTTATAAACAAAGGGATTGTGTCTAGATCTAGGGAAGTCATTGTTCCCCTTTACTCAGCCTTCATTAGGCCAATCATTGAATATAATGCCCCCTTTGGCATGTATGTACCCAGACATATGCAACAAATGGAACATTCACAGAGATACCTTACTAAAAGGATAAAGGCCTAAACAAATATGTCCTACATGGACTGACTCAGAACCCTGTCACTATACTTAGTATCATACAGACTGCTAAGAGACCTGTACCTGGCATACAAAACATCCTCTGACTCATTACTGATGGATTTACTGCACATCAGCAAGTGCAATGTCATTAGAAGTACTCAGTCTATGGATCTAACCTCTTCTGCAGCATCAATAGAATAGTTTAGATGGCTAGGTAGATTCCTCAGAGGATACTGCTGCTGTGGAACAGATGACCCATCGACAATGAAGAAAGTTCATACTTGTTCATTTTCAAGAGCAACATAGATATATTTATTTGTTTGTCTTTGTTTATCAGGAAAGTCCAACTGGAAATACCCATTTTCAGTGGAGGCAAGAGGAAAACCTCTATTTTCTTACATTGCAATTATAATAAGTTCCAGTTAAACAGAGAGTAGTTATATTTCTATTAACATTTATACGCTCTATGATTTTACAGAGGTGGAAGTTACTAAAGGGATTGCTCACATGCAACTTGGTGGATTGTACAGGCAGCAGTTATGTATAAAAATTGTTTTATCATTTCAGTGGGAGGCTGAGTGTATTCTGTTTAAGGAGAGTATTTGGAGAGAATCGTATGGTGAACACAAAGTATCAACCTTGAGATGAGCATGTACAGGACAAGAATTAGTTAAGATTTTGCTTAAGCAGTGATTTAAAACTATTGAGTTTGTCTAAGAGTTTTATTTGTGTAGGGATACTATTCCAAGAGTTTAGCAACATACTGGGAATAGAATGAGTCTCCTGCAACATTATTTGACTTATTTGTAAGTAATACGAATTTGTTACTAGAGCGGAGGTCCCTTGCTGGTTGCTCTGTCTGTCATGCCTGAATATATTGTATCCGTGGGGAGGATCTCATTATCCTTTATTTCTTTTTTAACCTGGTTTCAGTAGCTATGACTACATCAGGAGTGTATGTCGCGAGGTAGGCATGTATGTCATGGATTCTATTGCACATACTTCTTAGGTTCATATTTAGTAAGGTGAGTTTGGATTATGTTTTTGCTGAGATGTATAAGGTATTTTGGGTATGGAAGTCATGGTTTTATGAAAAATGGGACCTGGGTTGGGGTGAATATCTCTGCTAATTTTTTGAATTGATATTTTACAGAGGGAAGAGTATGGCCAGTTATATTTTGGTCTTGGTTTGGCATTTGATTGTAAATTTTGATACTTAGTTTTGAGATGTTGATAGATAAATCAGATATGGATTGTTTGTAGAGATAGGGTGTTATGGAGAAAGGCAGGCTGGGTAAATGTTGATATTCATTGTGAGGACTGGTTGAAGTTCTAAGAATTTGAAGGAGGTGGATTTGATAACTGGTGATGAATGCTAGTAGAGTGAGGAGGAATAAAATAATCTGAGTTAGGGGCATTTTGTAATTAAGAATTAGAAAGCATTACGAGGATACTGGGTTGGTTGTAAAGATTTAATCTAATAGTTGTAGGGGGCAAAGATTAAGACAGTTTGACAGAGAGTCTCGGGTGGTAAACAAGAGTGGATGTTACTTCTGAGGGCAATTCTATTGTTTTCTTCTGAAGGGAACTGATGGTATTGGTTTGAGGAATATGTGGGTGATGCTATGGAAGTATAAATGTAGAGTAAGAGGGTGTGTGTGGGAATTGGGGTAGGGTAGGGAGATGAGTGAGCCCGAGTATTAGTGAAAGTGAACAAATTGGGTTGAAAATGTGGCAAATAGATGGAGAAAAAAAACCAATTACTAACTTAAAACAGCCATAAATCTGCTTAAATATATAAGTAAAAGGAACAAAGCAGTTTAAAAGGACTCTGAGCTAGTAGTTGAAGTCGTGATTTTGTTGCTCTAGGGCATAGATTAGTAGGAGAGTTAGTTTAATATCACCTTGACCTGACTAATGGTGATAACAGTAAAAAAATGCACGTCACTGTTTGAACTGTAAAATGTAAGGAGGTTTCTATGGACACTGAAATACAAAGTCCAAAGGCCACCCCAATCCCCCCAGATCTGCAAAACAGTGAGAAATTACTGGCTCAGAACTCAGTCCTCACACAAGAACAGGAATAACCCTAAGGAAAGGAAGTGGACTGTTAAAACAATGAACTGAGCGCAGTTAAAGGAGAAAATACCAATGAGACCGCTGTGGTCTAAGAAAATGGAGCTATTATAGTTGATGGAAAACAATTACCCTAGGACTGCTCCCTACTACTAATGGACACAGGCAGCAGCTAAATGCTTTATCCCTTGCATGGTTCCCCTCAGATTATCTATGGTATGATCCCAGTTATTCTCATTAGGGAAAATATGTAATTATCAACCATGGAATGGGTAAGGCCAATCTATAACCAAACAGGATAGCTTATTTCAAGCACAAAAAGAGAATCTGGCTAGGCTTAAAATGGCCCACAAGGGAAACTAGCCTAGTACTTACCTATGAACCTAGATTTATGCTTTGTTTTTCACTTCAAACTTGGAACCATATTCCACATTTATATATCCATTTGAAATACTGTACAAAGCTTTAATCTGGCAGATATGAAGGTCAGTTTCTCTCTCTATGTACATATAGACACATTACTGATATATTTGAGAGGTACAGAGAGATATGTATTACATTATTTGATTTACTGGTCATGTTTAGCCTTTACTCTGAATATTTTGATAATAAACTAAGACCCAGGCTACTGTGGATAAATTTCATCCGCCATCTGGTTTACCAAGTTCTCTTCTATACAAGCCTCCTAGGCTGCAAATATTTTTGAGAGTTTGAACAAGTCCTACAATGTAAGAGTAATTGCAAGTATTTATGGCAACTTACCGGAAAAGAAAAAAACAATGGGTCTGTAGAGAGAAGACTCATCAAATGCAGTTCAACAGAGTCTATATCATGCCAATGCTTTTGATCCTGTCACTGTTCCATTAATTTCAGCAATAGTCCCTAACCCAGGGAAGATGATTTTAAGAAATGTCAGAGTTTTTTTATTATTTCTTTCCTATAGTTTGTAATGATGGATTAGTTGACTTTATTCCACTCTTCCATGGGGTGTCTGGGATGCTTCATTGCTCTATTGAGGTTTTAGAGTTAGAAAAATAAAAGCAGTTTAAGGCTTCAATTTTATCAAACTCCACAATATAGACCAAGCTTAGACTTGGCTGTTGCACTTTAAAACATAAGCTACTGGAAACAATTCAGCCAGACTGACAGTTTTTCCTTGGGTAAAAAATAAGCTGAAAAATGATCTACAATAAAATGACTTGCCTAACAAGAGCCGATATAATATATACTTGGTAGGATAGGTTTCAAGAAGTCTCTGAGTGGATTTCTTTTCTCTGGAAATCAAGAAAAGACAACTGATTTATAAAGAAACAAATGAGTTTTATATATATATATATATATATATATATATATATATATATATATATATACACCACTTATCCCCACTAAATATGGGTTTAACCAACAATTTGAAGAAGCATGGCATAACGTGCTAGACAGAATGTTTAGTTCAATGGAGAGAAAATTTGCTGGCATCAAAATGCACAACTATTTCTAATTGCGTCTATATTTTTTCTTGGAAATGCTTCTATTAATATTTGTATACATTCAGTAGATTACAATATAAACTTTTAAATTGTTCTGGACTGTACTGGAGCTATAGTGTGGAAGTGAAAGGTACTTGGAAGCATGTTTTTTGGGGACTGCAGTGCTTTAAATCTATTCATAGAAGACCTACAGGCTATTGCTAGATAATCTTTGGCCAGGCAAAGTACATTTAATTTTTCATTTAATTTTGTTATGTGCTTTCATGTGTGGAACTTGGCTTAGCATGAAAAGTTTTATTTTATTTCTTTTTTCACTTTGCGTGGGTTTGTGGGCGACCACGGTGGTGCAGTGGTTAGCATTGTCAGCTCACAGCAAGAGGTTCTCCGGTTCGATCCTCGGCTGGGGTGCCTTCTGTGCGGAGTCTGCATGTCCTCCCTGTGGTCGTGTGGGTTTTCTCCGGGTGCTCCGGTTTCCTCCCACATCCCAAAGACATGCTGTAGGTGGATTGGACACTCCAAATTGGCCCTAGGTGTGAGCATGTGTGTGTATGCCTTCCGTGGAAGGTTGGGCGCTGGGCTAGCAACTCGACACCGTAAAACTCCACTGCCAATCATGAGTGGACAGGTGATCCGCTGTGGCGACCCCTAACCGGGAAAAGAAGAAGAAGAAGTTATTTACTGGGTTTCTCTGAATGGGTTTAGTCAAAAAAACACTTTTCTGCAGAGGCCCTGGGACCCTACTACAAACATTTTTAAACAGACATTCAGTAATATACAGTAGCAGATATTAAATAGTATACATGAACAATTACACATTCATCTTCTAATTAAATTACATTTATATGAAATTAACACAATATTTATGCATTAGTAGATGTTGAATATTATGCAACTGAAGAGGTGTATTAGTGGGCTTGTTAAGTAGACAAATCATGTGATTAGTGCTTAGAAATTCAGAAACAGAGAGGTGAGGGAAGGAACTGGGTAGGGCAGAAAATGTTAATATTGTAATTAAGAGCTGAGTTTTAAAGGAGCTTAATAGATAATTATAAACTATCATAAGGTTATATCAGAAGTATACAGATGGGGTGAGCATTGTCACAAAACTATGTATATAGCTGGGCGATGCTAGTAAAACTATTCAGGTATTGGTGAAGAACAGTTGTAGGGCATAAGATTCTGAATAAAGAGAAATGGTTTGATGACATGGCAATCTGAAGATAACAGTTGCATTTATCCTGGATACACAAGAGCAGATCCATATATTTGATAGGCGAAGTTTTAACTGTGTTTTAAATTAGTTTGCATTCTGAATGGATTTCAGGATTAATGGGATATGGTTCCATCATTTAGCTACACTAACTTTTTTCTTTGCCAATATTGTTAAAGAAAAAGGGAAAGTACAAGTGAGAAATCTCCTTAGCCACTAGACAGTGAGCCCTCCTACGAGGATGTTTCAATATGTAGGCTGCAAAGATAACTGCTAAACCCAGGACATTTCTCAGTGTAAGTGATTACTCCTGGCAATTATGAAAAGAGAGACGTCAGAGTGGTGTCCCTAATGACACAGAGGGGTGTATAGTGGTTGGGGTACTTTCAATACTGGAATGGAATAATATTAGAAATTAGATGTCAAGTTTGCCTTATTTTATGAAAATGTTTAATAGATTACAGGAATTTGGGAACAAGTATGAAAATTAAAACATTAGCTTTGTTCAGTGATAATAGGTAAAATGTCAACACTGCCCTCATGTTTCTATAAATTGTTAGCTAAAAGTTATTTTTAGGGGAAATACAAGATAACAACATACAGGCAGGGTAAAACATGCAGAAAATGCCATGACAGCACTCTTTAACAGACAGAAAAATATGCATAAACAACAAGTTTTAAAAAATGCCTCATAACTTTACGGTTCAATCCTGATCCCAGTTCACTGTCATTGTCAAGTCTGCTATGCACCATCTCACTGTATCTGCATGGTTTTTAACTGGTTACTCCAGTTCATACCTCTCAACTGTCTAGATTTTTGCAGACTGTCCAGATTTTTGCATCATAAAATTTGTGGTTTTCTGGTAAAACACTGAGGACTTAAGTCACTAAATAATGACATACATTTGAATTTTGGACTTCATATTCTTCAGAAAATGCATGCCAACACAAAACCTGTTATTTCAGCAGCTTTCTAAGGTTTTAATAGTCCATGTGGGAGTTAATGGTTTGAGATGTATTTCTCTAGACTATATGAAGAGGTACATTGTTGATTTATCTGAATATGTGTCTCAGGTAGGTATGTGCCTTGCATTGAACAGCATTCCACCTTCACCAAGGATAATGCCACAGTATGAGCAAAACATGATTGACTTCAATAACTGGTTTAGTTTTCTAGTGTTTTTCCAGGGGGATTCAATATTTGTCAGGATGGGATGACATGGTTACAGACCATGTTGCTCTGTACAGGATGTTCTGCACCTGTCTCCCCAGGCTTCTGAACATTGTCTAAAACTTTATCCACCCCCTTTGAGATGTTTTTAGCCAGTGCCAAATTGGCAAACATACCGAAATTCAAATAAAACTCTCAGAAACCTAAATGTGCTATTGCTCAGTGCTAGGAGCCTAAACAAGAAACTCCACACTTTATAAGCTCTCCTCATTCTGGAGGATGTAGACATCTGTGCAGCTACTGAGACATGGTTTAAATCTGCACAAAATACTCCACCAGTGCAAGGCTTTTAATTATTACACACATTTAGACCATCAACTGCACAGACAGGGACAAAAGATGGAGAAATCTCAATCTATATTAGCAACAAGCATAACTCAACGTTGGTTAAACAGCAAAATGCCTTGAAATGTATCCACATGCAAACCACCACAGACAAAGTCCCATACCATATCCTATCAAATTATACATTACACCTTCTATGTCCCTAGAATATCATAGCTCCTACCTAGACCTACTGGTGACACTCACCATTAAACCCTATTCATGGAAAACTTTAACCACTTTTCTACAGAATGGGAAAAATGCACTGCCTCATACTTGCAGGTACAATGATTCTTGGACTTTACTGACACAAATAAATACCCTTTGACCAGATAGTGCACACACCCACTATAGGTTCAAATATACCAGACCTGATACTCACCAATATGGGAGAGTGCTATAGCCCTCCCCCCAGGTAAAATTCTCACTGATGAGGTCAGACCACAAAGCTGTCAACTTCAAAATAAAAAAAAAACTGCTTGGTAACCCCAGCAAATACTGTAACAGTTAGGAATTATTCCAAAACAAACTACATCCTATTAAATGACAGTTTATCACACTTCAATGCCCCTCCCAATCCCAAGTTCACAACAATCTATGGAGAACTGTTCACAGAGGCCCTGTACAACCACCATATAAATGACTGTACAAAGGCTGCTGTACCTATTAGATGTAAGCCCAAAACAAACTCTAACAACAAACTACACTGGTGAAATACTAGAGTATGTAACAAAAGGAAAGAAGTCATGGCTAAAATCAGGAAGAGCAACTCCCATAATGAAAGAAGCTCTCTAATTAAACTAAACAGGAAACTAAGAGGACTAATTAAGTCCAACAAAGCCTATTACAAGGTCAAGATAGCCTCACAGGCTAAAGTCAACCACAAGGCATTCTACAGTTATGTCTGAAACATCAAAGACAGTGTACATTAGTGTGGTGAATTGGTGGTCAATGGTGCCACCTTCAATGAGCAGAGTAATATAGCAAACTTACTCTCTGACAAATTCAGTTCAAACCTCACCCCCCACTCCCCCAGCCTCCCTCCATGAAATACCTACAAGCATACCTCCTCCAACTATTAGCAAGGAGTAGGTACTGGCTGCGCTAAGGCCAAAGACACAGCCTCAGTGGTCCCTGAAAATATCCTGAGATGCCTCCTAAATAGCTGGAAATATGTCCTATCAGGACCACTTGAGCCACTTTACAACTATAGCCTCAAAACAGGCTTTGTACCATGAAAATGGAGGACTGAATCTGTCAGTTCACAAGGGTGGACGATCAACCCACCCCGGAAACTACAGACCAATTAGCCTAAGTCTAATATGCAAAACCTTGGAAAAAATATCCTGGAAATGATTAACAAACACATAGGTGATCTTTAGCCACTGGAACTAGCCCAGTTTGGCTTTGTCAAGGAAGATCATGCCTACCAAACCTGGTGGACTTAAACTCTGAGAAGATCACAAAGGCAATGGATGAGGGAAAACAATGCATACTACCTACCTCGACCTGCCTAAGGCCTTCAGTACAACACCCCACTTGGGTACAGTTGACATACTCACTGAACTGGGCATAAACCCCTACATAACTTTCTGGATTGCTAGCTGGCTCACACACAGGACATAGAAAGTCAGGATTGGTGATACTGTACTAAGAGACTGGTCACCAACAGGGTACATCAGAGCTCCATGCTAGGATCGCTCCTATTTGGCATCTACTTCTTAGGGGTAAAGGCTAATATCAAGGGTCTTTGGCTGACAACGTTTGCAAATGACTGCAAATTGGAAGCTATCTCAGATTCCCCCCATGGCACATACATCTTACAAGATGGTCTAACACAAAAACAAAGACTGGTGCCAAAGTCACACATTAAAATTCAATGGCTACAAATGCATTATAGTGCCTTCTGGGAAAACTGTCACCCAGGCTAATTACTTCATCAGTAAGACATTCTTAAGAGCTGACCCAGTAGTCAGGGGTCTGGGAATATATGCAAATGGTAATCTGGCCTTTGTCTAACATGTGGCCAAGGTAGTAAGAAAATCATTCTGTTCATAGGTAGGTACTAGGCTATCGGCCCAAGGGCCTAAGTAAGCCTAGTCAACAAGGTTCCCTGGCTTACGCCACCCAAGAAAGTTAATTCCCTGTGCCCCTGTCGAGCAGAGCCACAGAAGTGATTCCTGGGGTGTATTTCCTAATTCCCATCCACTCATCAAGATTTTTCTTGAAGAGTGCTAATGAGGAACTTTGCTTGATACAGATTTGTAGCGTGTTCCAGAGTATAGGAAGTCTCTGGGACAGGAATCTATCCCTCCAGCATGTCCTGTTTATTGTGGTGACAAGTTTAGGTCCCTAGAACATGTAGCTCGGAGGGATTGGGATTTCTTAAGGTGTAGTATGTCCAACAGCTCTGGGTTTAACATAACTTTATATGTTAGGTAGAGATCTCCTCGGAGTAGGCGACATGCTACAGAGTAAAGCTGGAGTTTTTTGAGATGGTCAGTGTAGGGCATATGTATGAGGCCGGTAATCCTCTTTGTGAGGTACTTCTATGGCCTTTCCAGCTGCTGCAGATGTCTTGTGCGGTACATTCCAAAAGGGGCGTTGTATTCTATAATGGGTCTAATGAGTGCCGAGTAGAGGGAAACAATGACAGCTTTTTTCCTGGATGAGAACCCTTTTGTGATGAGGTGCGCCACATAGAAGGATTTCCTGACTACTGTGGCAATGTGATTATCAAAGGAGAGACTACTGTCCACCTGGGTCCCAAGGTCTCTTATCACACATTTGGCATTAAGTAGACTGCCGTTTATGTGATAGCTCATAGGAACAGAGTTTTTACCAAAGGGGATGACAATGTACTTTTTGGCATTGAGCTTGAGGCCATGCCTCTGACACCAGGCATCTGTCTCAGTGAGGCCCTTCTGTAGGATGTCCACATCATTTGGGGACTCAGCTATGACTCCTAGTTTGCAGTCATCTGCGAACTTCGTTTGCCAGAGGCCTTCTGTGTTAGCCTGTACTTCACAGAAGTAGATACCAAACAGGAGAGGTCCCAGGACTGAACCCTGTGGTACTCCACTTGTCATTGGTTTGAAGTCAGATTTGGAGTCTGCAACTTTTACAGTGTGGCTTCTGTCAGTGAGCCATTTGGCAACCCATCTTGTGACATAGGGATTTATACCTAGTTTAGTGAGTTTAGCTATAATTCTAGAATGGGATGGTGTCGAAAGCCTTGGCGAGGTCAAGATAGGCTGTGTGAACCACCTTAACCTCATCTACAGCTTTGTTGACTGCCTCAAAGAAGTCAATCAGGTTCAGAAGGCATGATCTGCCTTTCACAAACCCGAACTGGGTGGGGTCCAGAGTTTGGAGGTTACCACTGTATTTGTTTATGAGTTCCATGATGATATGTTCCATGGCCTTGCAGACCAGGCTCATCAGGCTAATAGGGCAATAGTTCCCAGGATCAGTAGTGGCTCCCCCTTTGTGGAGTGGGATAACTGTTGCTGTGTGCCATTCAGTGGGCACAAAGTCTGACGTGAGACTATGATTGAAAATGGTGCTTAGGTGGGGAGCCAGTTTGGTCTGAAGTTTGTGTAAAACACAGCCTGGGATGTTGTCTGGTCCCATGGATGCTGTGTTTTTGGTTTTAGAGAGTGCATGCAGCTTTTATCTGCACAGATGTGATTACAGGGGCTCTGCATTCTTCCTGTATACATATGGGGCCTTTAGGGAGTGAGAGGGGAGTAAAGTTAGCACTGAATCTATCTGCCAGGATGTTGGCAATATCAGTTGGTTCTGTAATTTTCGTGCCGTTGTGCTGTAACTCAGAGCATATCTGGGTGTTGCCCTTGAGATTCTTGACATAGCTATAGAATGCTTTGTGGTTGCCCTTGGAATCAGTGGTGATTTTGTTTTCGTAGCTAGCTTTGGAGGATTTTATAAGGGATCTCAGCTTCTTACTGAGGCTGACCAGGCAGCTCCTCTACTCATGGGATTTTACTCTCTTTTGCAACAGTTTCTTCCTTCTGTTGTAGAGTTTGTTTATGGCAGGGGACCACCAGATTGGCTTCCTTTTTTGGAGGATAGCATCTTGGTTCTGTTTGGGATAGCACGATCCATGCACTCATGTAAGTGCTTATAGAGTGCATTTGTGTTGCCCAACTTATAGGTATAGGCATGACATCCAGTTCTAAGGAAGTCATAGCACCACTTTATTCGGCCCTTATCAGACCTATCATCGAATATAATGCCCTATTCGGCATGTACCTGAACAGACAAGTGCAACAGTTGGAACGCCCACAAAGGTTCCTTACCTGGAAAATTCAGGGAATAAACACATTGTCCTATATAGACTGCCTTAAAGCTCTCTGTCTATACTGTGCCTCCTACAGGTCAGTAAGAGGCGATCTATGCCTGGCACATAAAGCATCCTTGGATCCAGGTTTTATGGACCTTTTGCACATCCACAAAACATACAGCATTTGAACCACTAGATCCCAGGATTTAAATTTTGCTTGTGACATAAATAAAACATGCTGGCAAGACAGATATATGTCTCTAGAGGACCCCCCCCCCCATGCTGTGGAACAGGCTCCCCATCTATGTGAAGCAAAGTTTATCCCTAGCCCTATGTATGCATAACCTTGGCCAATGGATAAGAAATCAGAAACTCACCCCAGGTTCTGGCCACCATTAGGCACCCGGTAACCCCCACCACCACACACACACACTCATAACCTCTAGAAAAGAAAATTCCTAACTTAACCTGTCCAAATAAACACCCATGATACACAGGGGCACAAGTGGGCTGGATTGCACTGCTAGGCTTATTATGACCTTGGCAGTCATCAGCCTAGTATATACCTATGAAACTAACAGCAATATTTGATATCTGTCTCTATTTTGGAGCCTTTGTCCCACAATTATTTTTAGGTTTGTCCAGATTTATTGTGCTAGAAGACTGACAAATATGATCAGACAAGCTGGTTGACTGGTTATTTGTGTATGCATACATTTCATTTACTTTTGCCCTTACAGCTTGGATGGGTCATGGCTGAAAAGTGTTTATGATAGCCAGATCACCTGTCCGGTTAATACATTACATTGCCGACTTAAGAGATACAAGGTAATTTGCTTAACAGGGTAGCCTAGAAGTTATGCAGCAAGATCATCAATGAAAAGGGAAAAATGGCGATATTGTAGTGTACTGGCTCACCAGATGCACAGTAGCAAGCGCCGCCCCAACCCCACCCCAGCTGGTTGACATCTTGCTGTACTTATGAATAACGAAAAATCAAGTGGCTTCCTCGGCATGAATATTCATTTTGATGAGTAATCACAGTTACATTTAACAGATGAATTTCAACTCCATTTAAAGAATCATTAAGTGCATGCTTAGCTGTTTCAGCATAACAAATGCTGGAATACAACCGCCAAATTGACAAACTACTACAAGTAATCCTAAACCTCCGTATTACATCAACTGTACCAGAAATCCCACTAAATATAAACAATTACTTTTTCCCTTTGCTTTTGCAGGGGGCAAGCCCCCTACACCCCCTTGTGGGGGCACTGTGCCCCCACACCCCCCATCGTATTACATCAACTGTACAAGAGATCCCAGTAAATATAAACAATTACTTTTTTCCCTTTGCTTTTGCAGGGGGCACTGCGGCCCCCACACTCCCCCACTATTTGAATATACCAACTCTAAGAACCAACTACAAGGGGGGTGCAGGGGGGGCTTGCCCCCTGCAAAAGCAAAGGGAAAAAGTAATTGTTTATATTCACTGGTCTTACTTATATAGGATTAGTTGTAGTACTTTACATTAAGCAAAAGAAGGTCCTTGCGCACTAAACTAAACTGCTCATCTACATTCATTATATGCATATCATCTCGGGGTAATATACATGGCATGCCAATCATGCCTCATTTCCTTACCACTTCCTAGATTTTAGGCTAGTCAATCACCCTGGCCACGCCCACGCCTGCACAAAACTGCCGGTGAACCAGTCATCATCTTCTTTTGGCTGTTCCCGTTGGGGGTCGCCACAGCAGATGTTTTGTTTCCATTTCTTCCTGTCCTCTGCATCATGCTCTTTCACACCAACTGCCTGCATGTCCTCTCTCACCACATCCATAAACCTTATCTTAGGCCTTCCTCTTACCTGGCAGCTTCATCCTTAGCATCTTTTTCCCAATATACTCTGCATCCCTCCTCAGCACATGTCCAAACCAACGCAATCTCGCCTCTCTGGCTTTGTCTCCAAACTGTCCAACCTGAGCTGACCCTCTAAGATACTGACTCCTAATCCTGTCCATCCTAGTCACACCCAGTGCAAATCTTAACATCTTTAACTCTGCCACATCCAGCTCTGACTCCTGCCTTTTCGTCAATGCCACTGTCTCCAACCCATATAACATAGCTTGTCTCACTACCTCTTGTAGACCTTCCCCTTCACTCTTACTGGTACCCGTCTGTCACAAATCACTCCTGACACTCTTCTCCACCCATTCCACCCTGCCTGTACTCTCTTCTTCACCTCTCTTCCACACTCACCATTACTCTGAACTGTTGATCCCAAATACTTAAACTCATCCACCTTTACCAACTCTACTCCTTGCATCCTCACCATTCCTCTACCCTCCCTCACATTTACACACATATATTCTGTTTTAGCCCTGCTGACCTTCATTCCTCTTCTCTCTAAATCATATCTCCACCTCTCCAGGGTCTTCTCAACCTGGTCCCTACTCTCACTACATATCACAATGTCATCTGCAAACATCATAGTCCACGGAGCCTCCTGTCTGATCTCATCTGTCAACCTGTCCATCACATAAGAAAGGGCTCAGAGCTGATCTTTGATGTAATCCCACCTCCACCTTAAACGTATGTCACCACAGTCCTCACCAATGTCACACTACCCTCGTACATATCCTGTACCACTCTTACATACTTCTCTGCCACTCTCGACTTCCTCATACAATACCACAACTCCTCTCTAGGCACCCTGTCATATGCTTTCTCCAAGTCACAAAGACACAATGCAACTCCTTCTGATCTTCTTTGTATTTCTCCAACACTCTCAGAGCAAATATTGCATCTGTAGTGCTCTTTCCTGGCATGAAACCCTAGTGCTGATCACTAATCATCAACACTACAGTATCACCGGAAAAACTGGGATTCAGTTTGATCCATTGATTGAACAGCAAAACACTTGTTCAAGTCAGAATAAACGTGTTGATAGAGATTATTTTATGATGCTACGCAAATTATCTAGTGTGTCACTTTTTTATCATAGCTCTTGACCTCACAAATCATAAAAAAATGCTTAAAAATCTTCCAAACGTCTCTTTTGATAAGTAGTCCTGATCAATCATTCATCAGCCAAATGCCAAGACAACGATACAAAATGCCTTCCACATCTATGCAAAAACCCAACTAGCTTGGGGTTGTCCTTCCCTGCTACATGAAGCCAAATATGGCAGCTGATTGCCTTACTCCTGTACTTGTACTGCGGACAGTTTGAAGAGATTAATATTATAGGCCCCTTTAAACCTTACCCTTATTCGTGCTGCTGTACTACTTCACGATCAAGACCCTACAACTGTGAGTAAAGAAAAAACAGTGTGAAATCAACGTTTGCAAACTCAAACGAGTGGCATGCCCACGTGTGAAAGTTATGAAGTAAAGCAAGTAAAATACAGATTAAAAAAAATATTAAGTAAATCAAGTAAACCACAGATGATAAATAACGTTTTGTACTTTTTCTAAACAAAAGGCATGTGTGCACTACCAACTGTCGCAGCAGACTGTAGCATAACACTGAGACATACTATAAACTACAATCCTACATTACACCTTTTAAACTACTATATACTGGCTATTTTTCAACCTCGGTTTTCCGCGTTCCATAAAAAGCTGTCACGTGATATCACCCGGGGTATCACGCGACGCTGTATCTGGGCGACTGTAGTTCCGTTTCTGTCATGGGATCTAATCAGTATCCCGGTAACCTATATCATTTAAATCTGTACAGGAGATCGTGACTCCTGGTTTAATTTTATGTTATTTTCAGTCTTTTGAAAATATAATAATTTGTTAAAGACGGTAATATTTTTGTACCGGTTATTTATCCCAACGTTTGTGAGAGCTCTACATTAAGGAAGACAGTTGTGCAGGTAAGGGATGAACTTTTAGTTCATATGGATTTCGGAGAGTAGATTTACTTTCGGGACTGCCACCATACCTCTCATTTGTACCTTATGAGAAACGGCCCTCTTTTAAGTTCTATGTTGCACGTTGTTCCACATTGAAAGGGTCTGGTACACATCCATTGATAATATTTGTGTAACTATTGTTGGCAAGCACGCTTCTCAACCTCTTAGATGCAAGAAATCTGCACAAAGACACAAGTAATGGGGGACAGAGGCTCAAAATTTTAAATATTGCTCAATTTGCTCCTTCAACCTTTACATTAGCATGGGTTTTCAGAGCAGCGTGAAGTCTGAAATTCCAATGTCTGTCATTATTTTCAATCAGTGTTTAATAAATCTCCAGTGATTTACATGAAAAATGGGCCAGTAACATGGGGCAAAAATCTGGCTATTCTGCAGAAATCTGTACATTTAAGAGGTATGTTAGCAAGTAGTACTGAATCATATCAGTTCTTCAAATTACCTTTTGCTGAATGTGAAGGAAGAGTTAAGTATGCTGTGAGCATCCTATATGTAATTGTTAAGAGTTTAATAAACACTCCACATTTTTTTTGCCTGTTTGTTCCCCATTATAAGGAGTAGTGTCCCTCAATTGGGAGATGAAAGACTTGAGAGCTATGCTGTCAGGTTTCATGAACTGGTAAGTAGGAAATATGTGGAGAAATAGCATATTTTAGATTAGGTATGATTATGTTACCATCTTGGTGTAATGGTTTATAACAAGTGTGTGGTGATCTTTTAATTTATTGTTTTGTGATGTTAAACTTTCATATTGTTTTCATTAGAGTACAGCATGCCATATTAACTTCATTGGTTTTCAGGTATGTGAAAATCATGTCCAAACCATGGAGCTGTGCCTGTTTGGTTACAAAGATAAAGTAGATGACACAGGAAACAGACTGTCAACACTGTGTGTATTGGGAGGTGGAAGGAACAGTGATATTTTATGGCAATATTCAAAGTGGAACAAGATTTATATAAACTTTAGAAACATTGCATCAATATTTATGTGGAGTATCTGAAATCACCAGGGGAAGAAGGTAGGCTAACAGCAGGAATACTTTGCAAACTGATAAAGCATCTGCCTTCAAACCCAACCAGGAGGTATCAGAAGAAGGATCAGCCTTTCAGGGCAGTACCCATTTTAGTCCTGCAAAATAAGTTGTGCAGTAACAAGCCCAATCCCAGGTGTGCTGTGGGCTGACACTGTAATTATAATTTGTAAATATAATTTTATAAATTTTAGTTGTTATTAATGAAATGAGAGATTAAAAAAGTTTTAATCAGTCAGTGGAGCTTCATCCCCCCCACTGCACCATAGGACTACCAGGCAGTGAAACTTAAAATTGTGTATAGCAGGGGAGGCGGCATCTCCCTTGTTGGATGTGTGTACTGTTTCACTCATTAAGTTAGTAATGCCTCGTATTAGAGTTTCAGATACTTTTACTTAAACCTTCTTAAACATTTAGTGTTGACGGAATAAAAATGACATTTAAAAATAACCACCACACTTAACTGATAGCTCCATCTGAATGTCAATCAAGTCAGCACTGCTCACACCTGCCTGAGCTACATTGGTGTGTCCTCAGGTAAATGATCACCCAACTTTGTTGTTATGCTTGAAACTGCAGCACATGTGTCTGCCTATTGCATTTTTTGGCTTCTTTCATTAAAAGGCACATGACAAAGGAACATAATGGTATATGTCCTATGGGTGTATGTCACATCTTCAAATGGCCATATAGTTGACTGTATCATCTTGTCGATGGTGCAGGCCATTGAATCATTCTGGCTGATATCGTGTTATAGTGGGTATCAGAAACTTTGCCCTTTTTCCCCACTGTAATGTGATCTCTGAGTTGGTATATATCATTAGTGGGGGGGATTTGACAGCCTGCATTGTCGATAAGATGATGTTCAACAGTGTTGAACGGCTATAATCTGACATAGATCCCTTTCCTACTTGTAGATGCTTTAATATTTATTTAGTAACACCTGTCCCCACAGCATCATTTAAGAAGTTCATGTTGTCTTTGCAAGGCATTCCTTCAGACTGCATTTTCCATTAAAATTCTATATTTAAAGGTGAATTGCACCCAAAAACGGAAAAATGTTTTTCAGCAGATCTTGATCTTTTCTGCATTGCTAATATCTCTGTATCTAAGTATGTGGTTGTTATTATTTTTTAATTTGTTTTATGGTCAGTGCGTTCACCTCCTTGATGTCAGTTTAGGACAGAGAGTAATCCCTATGATAAGATCATTTACTCTGATTTTCACTGTCATAGGCTTATAGCAGTATTGTGACTGTCTACTTTGTCAGCACCAGTCTGCATTTTTTAATTACTTTGCTTCTTTTGATGTTCATTAGTGGCTGTCTCTGATACAGCATTTTAAGGAATGTTTGATTGACAGGTTTGAAAATGTAGCTGAGTTACATGTTCTTTTCAAAATAACAACTGAAGTTCAGTGCTAGTGTAAGAAATCTGACCCATGTGATTACTAGGTCTTAATTTGGGCTGAGATGGCTTGTGATATATTCACAGTTTTAAATATTGCAGGTAGAATTCAAGTATTTGATGTTAATATTCCCTTCCCAACTCACTGACTTGTCTCTATAAAGCACTGTATGTATTGTAGAAATGCTGCAACAGAACATCAGAAGAAGCATCCACCTTTACAAAAGATGCAGTGTAGAAAAATGCAAACTCAAATACTGACAAGAATGGAAGAGTAAGATAAAAATATTTTCTTTGTGGCACTCAGAGTTTGATTAAAGGAAAAGACAAGTATCACTAAGTGTGAGATATAGTTTCTTGTTAATTTGTGTCTGAAAACTAGCTTCAAAGCATGGTTATACGCTGGCTACACTATTATCTGAGGTGTGATGCTGACAGTCTGTGACTGATAAGACACAGACATCCTTGCCATTGTTCAAGAGCCATATGGCCCTGTGGTTGGAATATGTGCCGTAAATTAATTACACTGAGCCTTAATGATGCTCATAGGTATATACTTCGCTAACTACCACCAGGGCCTTTCTAAGCCTAGCCAGCCTGAACCAGTTGTGTCGGTATATGTTATTGGTATTTATTAAGAAGGAGTATGTTGGTTAGCAAACGTCTAGAAGTTATTGGGGGGGGGTATGTTAGTTTGGGCATAGTTATTACAGAGACGCGAGTGCCAGACCCAAGGTGAATTTCCAAATTCCTATAGATTGGTCAAGGTTATGCTTAAATAGAGTTAGTGATGGACTTTGCTTCATGTGGTTGGGGAGCTTGTTCCAGAGCATAGGTTTCCCCCCACGACACATCTGTCTTTCTTGCCAACATGTCCTATTTATGTTGCAAGCAAAACTTAAATCCTTGGATCTAGTGATTCCAGGGTTGCCAGACGTCCCTATTTGGGCGGGACTGCCCTGAGATCAGTAGCCTGATCCCGAGTCCCGCACTGCCGGTTTAAATCCCGGGCAGCTTCCGCTTTGTTTTTTTTTTTTTTGATTGGCCCGTATACCGGTATACGGGCCAAAGAAAACATAGCAAAACAAAGCTACTTCTGTTTGATGTGGAACTGCGATGTTCCGCATTAAACAGAAGTAGCTCCCTTTTTTTGATTGGCCCGTGATACACGGGCCAATCAAAACATCGCAAAACAGTTTAGCGATTTTTGATTGGCCCGTATACCGGTATACGGGCCAATCAAAAAATCGCAAAACAGGGCTACTTCTGTTTAATGCGGAACTGCGATGTTTCGCATTAAACAGAAGTGGCTCTGTGTTTATTTATTTTTGATTGGCCCGGGCCAATCAAATAAAAAATAAACACAGAGCTACTTCTGTTTAATGCGGAACTCTGATGTTCCGCATTAAAATTTTGTTAGTCTTCACTTTGTCCCTACCTGGCCAGTTGGAAATCTGGCAACCCTGAGTGATTCTGATGCTGTTCATTTTGTGGTTGTGCAAAAGGTCCATCAAGGCTGGATCCAAGACTGCCTTGTATGCCAGACATAGATTGCCTCTCAGTAACCTGTAGGAGACCGAGTATAGACATAGGGCTTTAAGGTGATCCGTATAGGACAATGTTTATACTCTGGATTCTCCTGGTAAAGAACCTTTGTGGTCATTCCAACTGTTGCACATGTCTGGTGAGGTACTTATCGAAGGGGGCATTATACTTTGTGATGGTTCTGATAAGGGCCAAATAAAGTGAGTTCCTTGGACATGGATGCCATGTCTTTTCTTATAAGTTGAGTGCCATAGAATGATTTTTCTTAGTACCTTGGTCACATGTTGATCAAAAGCCAGAGCACTTTCTAATGTGACAGATGATGAGACAAATGGAGGAAAAAAAGGCAGACAGAAATAAGTTCAGACATAAAACAAATGGAATAATTAACATTCCTAAATGTGAACCAGTACCTACCTCCTTACTCCCTTCTTCACTTGCTTCCTTACTCCTATCAAATTCTGTTCCCTGATTTTCTCTCTAAATATATTATATCCCTGTTTTTCCCGCAATTCATATTGTGATTCCTGTTTATATTACACTAACTTACCTTTAATTTTTCTACAAACTGTCGAAAATTTCTCTAAATATTTAATGATTGTTATATAACATGTATCAATTCTTAACCAATGTTTTATGTTATGACCAATTTGTTATAATTATTTAAACTGCATATGCTTTTGTTTTATTTTTGAAGATTGTAAAATTATTGTTCTTAACATGTTTGGTAATAATTAGGAGATTTCTCCCCAGGCCTCCACTGAAAATGGGCTTCTACCCAGTTGGACTTTCAGTTTAATCAATTGTCAGTAAATAATACAATACAGTAAACTCTCGGTTAACCGGCACCCATGGGGATTGGTAGATGCCGGATAACTGTAGTTTGTGGTTATTTGAGAGTTACTATTAAAAATAGGCTTGACTAATACTGTTCCTATACTTTTTATTTGGTTTGACTTATTCTTAGGTTGGGAGAGAGGGAATGTATTCCTGTCTTCCTTTTTAAAACTCTAAAAAATGTAAGCTATGTTTCTGTGTGTGTGTGTGTGTGTGTGTGTGTGTGTGTGTGTGTGTGTGTGTGTGTGGGGGGGGGGGGTAGAAAGTGCAACACACGAAAATTGTACTGTATTTCGTTTTTTTGTTTTCTAGTTGTCAGAGTTCCGGTTAACTGAAAGTTTACTGAAATAAAAAAGTAAGCTTTTTGTGCATATGCCATGTTTAGTGTTTGATTACAGAGAAGGCAGTTCACTTTTTGGAAAGAGAACTTGATCTGTGGGTGGAGGTCTCCTTTAAAGGAGACTGGCACCTCCAATAATCCCCTGAACTCAAGCTGCGTACCCCAGGGTTTGGTCTTGGGGCCTCTGTTATTTTTTCTGAGATGCAGGCCAAAACCAGTGGGCTATGGCTGGGCGCGGTCATCAATTCCCCTAGTGACGTGGACATCCACCAAGAGGGTCTCACCCAAACAAATGACTGGTGCCAGAAATGTGGCCTGAAGCTGAATATAAAAAATGCATCATGATCCCCTTTGGGGGAGAGTGACATCCCCACAAATTATCACAGGAATAACAACATCCTAAGCACGCAGTCAGTTGTGAGGGATTTGGGCGCCTAGATTGATAGCAGCATGACTTTTGACTACCATGTTGCTTCCATTGTATGGAAAGCTTTCTACATGGCCCTCCTAAAAAGTCAGGGAATCTTATCCAGGGTCAAGGAGGTCATAACATCCCTGTATTTTTCCCTTATAAGGCCCTTTATTGAGTCAGCACCCCGTTCGGCATGTACTCCGCAAAGAGCATGCAACAGCTAGAGAGACCACCGAGGTTCCTTACAAGAAGAATCCAGGGCCTCAAAAATCTGCCATACAGGGATTGGCTAAAGTCCTATCTCTGTACTCAATTTCATACAGGCTTCTCAGAGGTGACCTCTGTCTGGCATACAAGGCGATCTTGGACCCCGTCATAATGGAATTATTGCATATCCGTAAGTCAAGCTCCACTCAAGTAACCTGCACGCACGGCCTCAACTTGGTCTGTGACATCAATAGGACTTGTTGGCAGGACAGATTTGTGTCCCAGAGACTCCCCCATCTGTGGAATAGACTTCCTCTCCACGTCAAGCAGAGTACCTCTTTACCCCTTTTTAAGCGCAACTTGGATAACTGGATGGGAAATAGAAAATACATCCCTGGGGTTCCACCCGTGTCCCTGCTGGACAGGGGCATCGGGTATTGACTTGTCTAAACGTGGGCTAAACTCTTGGCTAGGCTTATAAGGGCCTCAGGGCCAGTAGCCTAGTTACTTCCTATGAACTGGCCAACTGTGAGTTAAGAGTTACTGAACACAAACTAAATTAACCTTAAACAGAGTTTTCTAATCTTTTTAATTGGGGGGGGGGGGTAGTGCAGTAAAGCTATACGTTTTATTAATTTCTTCAAATGATTAACTGGCGGCTCTCTTTCTTGTAAATCTTGGTCATATTTCTGTAGATCTGACTGAGCATTTATGGAAGCATCTGGCACTATAGCCTAGAAGATTGCAGTCAGAAGGTTAGTATTTTCTTCTCCAGAATATAAATAATTCTTTGCAGCTTCCAGGACTATGAATTGTCTTATGATTGCAGCAGTATCTTCCATGACTGATGTCAACACTGAGTTTCTGGAAGGCCTCTAATATATCAGCAATGTATTTATTAACATTATTTGACAATCATATAGAAAACAAGATAAAAAAACAAACATTGTTTACCAGGGTAGCTCACTAATCAGTGCTGATCAATTTCTGATTCAGTGTGGATGAAATACAAAATATTTCAAAACAAAGTAATGAGTAGTTAAAATTAATTACATAGAAAAACAGTATGTGTGCATTATGGTAAACAGAGATTGATGTACTAATCCTCATTAAAAAAAAACTTATTATTATGCTTTGAGGGTCTAGTCATCATGAAAGGCAATATACTGAAAATTGTAATACTTAAGTATCCAATGTTGGAATGTGAAGAGTGCTGGACCCTCCTGCCTGCAACACTGAGCTCATTTTCAAGGTCCAGTAACAGTGGAGTGATATTGTCACATACCTGGTTTAAGATAGTAATGAGTCTGTATTACCCCACAAATCTGTTGTAATCCCCTACATCCAAGATGCAGGTACCTGCTTCGTGGCCCATACTAGATTTAACGTTCTCCACATGCTGTGCATGTTCTCATCCCAAAGCCTCCAAACTTCTACTGGAATCACAGACTACTTGGGTTTACTACTTATCTGTTTTTTTTTTGTGTGCATCTCTTTCTGCTCCTCCTGTGTAACTTCTGCAACAACCCTTTCCCTAGCTGCTGTTTTACTCTGCGTAAAGGGAGGTCCTCCAAGAATTTATTTGCCTTCTCTATAGTCTTCCCTTATTTAGTATCTCATACTTTTTAAAAAGCATTTAAAATTCTCCTTGGGTCCCCCTCTTGCCTTCCCCTCCTTATTCACTATTAAAGACTTGTTGCTTTCCACCTTGTTGCAGTCTTGCCACTTGTGCTCTTTGTTTTTGTTTTAGGTAAATATGAGCCTTATATCTTTGCTACTTCTCTTCCATAAACTTTCTTAGTCTTTCTAACTTCTTTAGTCTTAATGCCTCCCTTTTCTTTTATTTGATGTAACTGCAATTCTGTTGCCTCTCCTTCCTTGTAGTCCTCATTTCTACTTCAACTTCTCTTATAATTCTAGCAGTATACAATTTCTCTCTTTGTGTATACTGGAAATCTCGGTGCTTATTCCCCACTTTACCTTAGTACATATTGTGATTCAAAATATTGGTGGACCCACTTTCCATTTTTTCTACCATAGTTCAGTGTGCCTCAGTAATGATTTATCTTGTCCTGAACTATTTTTCCACCTAGAACTGAAATTTGTACAACCTGATCTAATGAGTATTAGTAAACTTACATATCCATTAAACCTAGTATTCTCTGCAGCTTATTGCTGTCTCTTTCCTTTTACCAGTCATTGTATTCCAGTTCCCCCACTAAAGTGAGAAGATGCCTGAGGAGTGGAGAAGTGCATTGGTAATAATCTTTAAGAATAAGGGTAGTTTGTAGAGCTGTTGTAACTACAGAGGAATGAAATTGTTCAGCCACAGCATGAAGTTATGGGAAAGAGTAGTACATATGTGTTTACTAGGCTAATGACCACAAGGGCCTTTTTAAAACTAGCCATAGGTAGGTACTTGGCTATCAGCCCAAGGGCCTACGTAAGCCTAGCCATCAAGGTTCCATGGCTTATGCTACCCAAGAAAGTTGTTTTCCTGTGCCACTGTCGAGCAGAGACACAGAAGTGATCCCCGGGGTGTATTTCCTATTGTCCATCCACTCATCAAGATTTTTCTTGAAGAGTGCTAACTAAGAACTTTGCTTGATATAGATGGGTAGTTTGTTCCAGAGTATAGGAAGTCTCTGGGACAGGAATCTATCCCTCCAGCGTGTCCTGTTTATTGTGGTGACAAGGTTTAGGTCCCTAGAGTGTGTAGCTTGGAGGGATTGGGATTTCTTTAGGTGTAGCATGTCCAACAGCTCTGGGTTTGACATAGCTTTCTGTGTTAGGCAGAGATCACCTTGGAGTATGCGATATGCTATGGAGTAAAGCTGGAGTTTTTTAAGGCGGTCAGTGTAGGGCATTTGTTTGAGGCCAGTAGTCCTCTTTGTGAGGTACTTCTGTGGCCTTTCCAGCTGCTGCAGATGTCTTGTGAGGTACATTCCAAAAGGGGCATTATACTCTATAATGGGTCTAATGAGTGACGAGTAGAGGGAAACAATGACTTTTTTTTTTTTTTTTCCTGGATGAGAACCCTTTTATGATGAGGTGTGCCACGTAGAAGGACTTCCTGACTACTGTGGCAATGTGTCTATCAAAGGAGTGACTACTGTCCACCTGGGTCCCAAGGTCTGTTATCACGCATTTGGTGTTAAGTAGATTGCTGCCTATGTGGTACTTCATGGGTACAGAGTTTTTACCAAAGGGGTGACACTGCACTTTTGGCATTGAGCTTGAGGCCATGGCTCTGACACCAGACATCTGTCTCAGTGAGGCCCTTCTGTAGGATGTCCACATCATTTGGGGACTTAACTATGGCTCCTAGTTTTCAGTCATCTGCAAACTTCGTTAGCCTGTACTTCAGAGAAGTAGATACCAAACAGGAGAGGTCCCAGGATGGAACCCTGTGGTACTCCACTTGTCACTGCTTTGAGGTCAGATTTGGAGTCTGCAACTTTTACAGTGTGGGTTCTGTCAGTGAGCCAGTTGGCAACACATCTTGTGACATAGGGATTTATACCTAGTTTAGTGAGTTTAGCTATAATTCCAGAATGGGGAATGGTGTCGAAAGCCTTGGCAAGGTCAAGATAGGCTGTGTGAACCACCTTACCCTCATCCACGGCTTTGGTGACTGCCTCAAAGAAGTTGATCAGGTTCAGGAGCCCATGATCTGCCTTTCACAAACCCGAACTGGGTGGGATCCAGAGTTTGGAGGTTACCAGTGTCACCATGCATCCCAAATCTCTGACAAGTTTTGATACCCTTGTTAAGTGTAAGCATGGGCCCGGGAGACTAACCATTTACAGATTACCTGTTTGCATCAGAGACATAAGTGCCAAACCAGGGTTGAATTTCTGGTTTCCCATCCAGTTGTTCAAGTTGCACTTGAATTGGATTAGGGAGGAACTCTGCTTCACATGAATGGGAGCCTGTTCCATAGACTGGGTAGTCTCTGGGATACATACCTGTCTGTCCTGCAGATCCTATTTACATCACAGGCAAGGTTCAGGTCTTTAGAACAGAAAATTCTGGTACTGTTTGTTTTGTGGATATGCAGGAGGTCCATAAGAATGGGCCTGACAATGCCCTGTATGCCAGGCATAGATCTCCCCTCAAAAGCCTGTAGGAACCAGAATACAGGGATAGGGCCTTGATGTGGTCTGCATAGGACATATTACTTATGCCCTGTGTTATTTTAGTGAGGAGCCTCTGTGGACATTCCAATTGCTAAATATGCCTGTTTAGATACATACCAAAGGGGGCATTGTACTCAATGATAGGTCTGATGAATGCCTAATACAGTGGAACAATGACTTCCTTGGACTTAGTTGCACAACATAGAATGTTTTCCTCACCACTGTAGACATGTGATGATCAAAGGCTAGATTACTATCTATGTGTGTCCCTAAGTCCCTGAGTACCGAGTTAATTCTAAGGGGTGTGTTGTCAATATGATAGTTACCATGGATGAATGACTTCCCAAAGGATACTATTATGCATTTCTTGGCATTTAGTTTTAGTCCATGACTCTGACACCAGTTGTCTCTGTCAGCCCCTCCTGGAGAACAATTGTGTCAGTGTGAGATTCAGTGACAGCTCCTTATTTGCAATCATCTGCAAATTTAGTCAGCAAGAGACCACTGACGTTGGCCTTGACATCTGAGTAAAGTAAATGCCCAAAAGGAGTGGTCCAAGGATTGATCCCTGAGGGACTCCACTTGTGACTGGCCTAGTAGAAGCCAGGTTAAGAAGGGAGGTGATGATTAGTGAGCAGCAGTACAGTTTTATGCCAGGAAAGAACAGTGCAGATGCGGTGTTTGCTTTGAGGGTGTTGACTGAGAAGTATAGAGAAAGTTAGGAGTTGCATTGTGTCTTTGTGGACATAGAGAAAGCATATGACAGGGTGCCGAGAAGAATTATGGTATTGTATAAGGAAGTCCGGAGTGGCAGAGAAGAATGTGAGAGTGGTACAGGGTATGTACAAGAGCAGTGTGACAGTGGTGACGTCTGCGGTAAGACTGACTGATGTGTTCAAGGTGGAGGTGGGATTACATCAAGGATCAGCAGTGAGCCCTTTCTTATTTGCAGTGGTGATGGACAGGTTGACAGATGAGATCAGACAGGAGTCCCTGTGGACTGTGATGTTTACGGATGACATTATGATTTGTAGTGAGAGGAGGGAACAGGTAGGGGAGACCCTGGAGAGGTGGAGATATGCTCTAGAGAGGAATGAAAGTCAGCAGGATTAAGACAGAATATGTGTGTGAATGAGAGGAAGGACAGAGGAATGGTCAGGATGCAGGGAGTAGAGCTGGCGAAGGTGGATGTGTTTAAATACTTGAGATGAACAGTTCAGAGTAATGGTGAGTGTGGAAGAGAGGTGAGGAAGAGTGCGGGCATGGGGGAGTGGGTGGAAAAGTGTCAGGAGTGATTTGTGACAGACTGGTACCAGTGAGTGTGAAAGGGAAGGCCTACAAGATGATGGTGAGACCAGCTGTGTTGTATGGGTTTTAGATGGTGGCACTGACAAAAAGACAGGAGTCTGAGCTGGAAGTGATAAGAGTTAAAGATGTTAAGATTTCCACTGGGTGTGACGAAGATGGATAGGATTAGAAATTGAGTTTATTAGAGGGTCTGCTGAGGTTGGACAATTTGGAGACAAAGCTAGAGAGGCGAGATTGTGTTGGTTTGGACATGTGCTGAGGGGGGATGCTGGGTATATTGGGAGAAGGGTGCTAAGGATGGAGCCACCAGGTAAGAGGAAGGCCTAAGATAAGGTTTATGGATGTGGTGAGAGAGGACATGCAGGTGGTTGGTTTGACAGAGCAAGATGCAGAGGACAGGAAGAAATGGAAACTGGTGATCCGCTGTGACGACCCCTAATGGGAGCAGCCTAAAGATAAAGAAGAGTTCCCCCACTTCATTCTAAATTCCCTTTTGCATACCAACCACTCTTGGTATTGACGCCTTAATCTTAATTTTTTGTGGGATAGAAATGGCCACAACTGTTTAGAGATTCCCCTTGCGTTGTCCTTTCCAGTTGACTAAACATTCCTTTTCATCTTGCAAAGACCTGCCAGGAAAAATACTATCCCTCCTCTAACTCCTCCATGTGCTGAACTCCCTGCTACCTTGTAATCTCTACAAGCCAACTTCAGATGCTTCTCATCTGAGAGAGGAGTCTCCTGCAGAGCAAATATATTTTCTTTTTCCTTTTGGCCATATTAATAATACCCACCTTTTTAATTGTGCTATTTAGCTCTCTACAAAAAACAAATGATTCATGTCAGACTCGTTCCTCTATTCTCAAACTACTGTCCCGTCCAGTTGCCAAGTTTCCATAAACTCCTTCATTTGCTAATAATCATTTACCTTTGTACCCACATTACTGCCTTTCTAGCTACTCTTATTTATAAACAAACTGTGTTTATTTTTATCTCCTCCACTGTGTGCTATTAGCGAAGTTAGTTCCTTCCAATCTGAAAAACAGTGACTCAATATTTCTAACTAACCATCTGTTTTACATCCCCTTAAATGATTTACAGTTCTATCCTCCATGATGTGGGCCATTACTCCTAGTAGGATGTGGATCATTTGTCCCCCTTCTCACCACTTCTCTGAATGAAAGCCTTTTCCTGCTACCGGAGACAAACTCGCCTTTCCTTCACTCCTATTGAGTCTTCAGGCCTTCTCTCACTTCTCTATGTAGGCTAAACAACATCATTAGATTATTATATTCTTTCCTACTGCATGCATACTATGACTGTCACTTGTCTTGATTCTCTTGAAATTCTGCAAAAGATCTGAAAGCTCATGAGCCAGTACTGTTAAGTCTGCAATTGTTCTGTCTTTTTCCTTTTTATGGTGTTCTAATGTTTTATTCATTTTTTATTAACTTCAAGAGCCATATCCCTTAAAGTGACTTCCTGATATCTTTCTGAGGCTGCTACAATACCAACTACATTTTCTTTTTCCAGTTTTCTTCTTGCATCTCTTCAGCATTTTCTACTTTTGTAAGTTAATATCCTCCTGTGTTGTAGGTAAGAACCATATTTTATAGGCAGCTTTTTAACCATTTTTAAATTTGAGAGAGGTGGAGTGAACGAGAGTGATCTACGTTTTGTCTTGTTAGAAGTGGGTGACTGAGTGGATTGCAGCTTGTAATGGTCCTTCTCTGGACAGTAAGAATCTTTTTCTCAAGAAGAATGCTTTGTAGACATTTAGCATAATGTAAAGCTTGGATTAAAGGCCCTCTGCACCATAAGTACAACTTTTCTCCATACCAAAGTTTATTTTCTTCACTACAAAATGAAGTCTCCACAGATATTGTTGTCTTATAGCCTTCCTATACGCCACATATTTCCTAGTGCAGGCAGTGTGTGTTTTGTATGTAATCACACAACCCTTTCTTTAATAATAGATCTAGATGCATTTTCTTATTTACATTATAGATGAGGAAAAGATTGCATAGCTAGGTTGGGAGAAGCTTTGCATCCCCTTCATGAAGTTGGTGTGGGCCTCTACCCAGCTTTCATCTTCATAGTTTGATAGTCTATTTCCAAGTAAGCTTGCTTATATGGCTGACACTCCTCGAATTTGGTTGTTGGCTATTTCCAAGGAATTTATCAGAATATAAGAAGTATAGAATCGTATAACCATAGTACAGTTGCATGATGCTTGTGAAGGCTGCCAGCCCAGCTAGATATAATTTTGCAAATAATTCTGTCATTGTAACTATTAATATGATCCACAGGCTTGTATTACACATGTAAGAAAACTGTTATGTGCTGAGCTTCAAAAATGTAACCACAGTGTACCCTGCTGGAAGAAAGCAGAAATGTGTATAAACTCTATGCCTATGTAATGTATGTTTTCATGGTGGAAAACTGGGACATAGCGTTAAGTGGCAAACTCTTAAGAAAATAAGCTGATAAATAATTTTACGATGTGTTATAAAGCCAGATTATCTCAAGCTAGGAGACATGATGTCTGGGGTTAGGAGTTTCTTTCTGTTGTCCTAGGACAGAGAGAATTACTAGGTTTCACATGTAATATGTCTTTTATTGCTGTGGCTTCCTGGCAGGTGCAGATTGCAAAGAAATGTTAAATGTTAAGTTCTGTGAGCCTGGGAAATTTAAGCAGAAGTGTCAAGAATGATGTCATCTGAAATGACTCGGCAGTAATGTGTGTTATCAATTTAAGATTATCTCAGAGAGAAAGAGATGGCATTTTGTATTTTTTTCTGAATCTGACCACTCACCAGCACTGTGCCTTGCTCTGTAAGTAGGATCTTAGTATTTTAGTCTAGCTTTTTTCTATATTTATGTGAGACTATCCTACAATGTTTTTAAAGTATTTTCTATGATTTTTGAACTCTGTCATTGTGTTGAGTTAATAAGTATTGTCTTGTTTTTTTTTTTTTTTATTATTAAAAATATTTAAACCTTTGAACTGTGGCTGTTTTGTAAGCTCTGTGAGTACTTGCATGTATTTGGTGATACTGTATATGCCACTCCTAAATAGTCTTCAAGTCTCAGTCACGCATACTAATTGGATAGTAACGTTGCACAGTAGAATTGGACACCCTTTGGTAAAGGCCTCTGTACTAGCCGATAGTAGTGGTTGGTGGCAGTCAGTACTACCGTATGGTCTGGGCAGAAGGGGCCATAGCTAGTGAACCTGTGCCAGCTTTCCCCAGGAGTGTCTGTGTGTTTGTATATAAATCAAATCTCAAAGTGTATGTGTGTCAGCTACTTGGGTAGGGACACAAAGCACTGGTTGGACAGAGAGGGTGCTGGAGGTTTTGGCTTGACCACTTGGCTGAGATCTGAACCCTGTAGCTGTGCCGGTGGGGAGTCTTATTGGGGATCTGGAGAGAGAGGGAGAAACCAGCCCCAAACTGACTATGATCTCTGTTTGTTCTTAAGGGAAATTGTACTTGTTATCCTCCCAATGTGGAAGCCCCTAACTGGTGCTAGTGGTGAGGATTGAGGCTGCTTGATTACTGGGCTAGTGCACGAGCATCACAATGCTCACCATAGCAAAAATGATCGACTCCTTTTCATGTCATAATCTGCCTCCTGTCTAGCAGTGTAGTGCTTCTTTATCCTTCTGTGTATTTTTGTTTAATTTCCTGCATTGCTGGAGGTTGCATACTGTTTCATTGTGGTGTGTTTGGTGTGAGGTAAAGTAATTAAGCCTCCTGTATTGTTCTGTGGTTTGGTGTGAAATGGAAGTAGATGTTGTACTACTCTTACTTTTGCCACCCTCGTGTAGTGTTTTGGAGTAATGGATTTTAATGCTAGTTACAGCTCTGTACTGTTGGAGAATGCTCCTTAGAGACACTTTTTTTCTGTGTGAAAGTTCTGGCTTTTGTTTATGGTCAAGACTGACCTCTAACATTTTGACCCGGACTATTTTGTGTGTGTGTGTGTGTGTGTGTGTGTGTGTGTGTGTGTGTGAGTGTGTGTGTGTGTGTGTGTGAGGAACCATATCTTAAGTTTTGTAGTTCTGTAAGCTGCCTCCCTGTCTGGGGATACCTGGTCTACGCTGTCCAGTAATGAACAACAGTACAACCAGCCAGCCATGGGGGGGGTCTATTAGTGTGCAGGTTCCAGAAATGTGAGGACAGCCTTTTTTAATGGGACTGCTCCCATTAATCAAGGACACTAATTCAGTCTTGTACTGTGGCAAATTCCTCCACAGTTGTCTGTTTTCTGAATGATGTTTTTTGCCAAGGTGGTGGATTCTCATTGTTTTTTTAACAATTTGATCATGCTCAGTAGCTACATCTTTTAAACTTGGTGTGTCCGTATTCCTCGTGATTGCTGGGCTTTTGGCCTTCTGTGATGTACTTTACATTTCATGTAAGTGTCCCCCCAAGGGGAAAGGCTTACTGAAGTGTAAAGTAAATTATCTTGAGTTCTTCTGATCAAAACTATTAAGCTAGTGATCTTTAAACATTTCGCCTGCGAATGTAGAAACCCATAAAACACTGTATGCCTAAGGCTAATTTTAATGAGCTGTAGCTAATGCTGAGAAGAGCAGTTGATGCTGGTAGGCCACTTATTTTTCATTTGTTAACAAGCTAAGTGAACCGTGTAGATCAATCCTTTTCACACGCAGCCCAGGTCATACTTGCAAGTGCTGCAAAGAGCACTTTTGGCTAACATCGAAGACTGAAACAATACTAATTTTATGAACTTTAAACATCCTTTAACTTAGGAATGACTTCATGTCTTGGTACTAGAAACCCAAAATACTTGGAAAAACTGAATGGTGAAATAATGTAAGAATGGAAGGCATAACGTTAAGGTAACATTTGCAGATTTCATAGCTTTTTAATACAGTGGAACTACAGTACCATTATGTGTTTTAAATGTGCCTATACATTTTTTGGTCTACTTTTAAGCATTTTTAAATCAAAACCGAGAAAATCTAAAGGTATTGGTGCTCAATGCCAGAAGTCTAAACAAAAAAACTCCACTTCCAAGAAGCTCTCTTTACCTTAGATAATGCTGATGTCTGTGTGGTCAGTGAGACATGGTTTAAAGCGGTGGAGAGTGCACCAACAGTGCAAGGTTATAATGCCTTCCACACATCTAGGCAAGCTACTTCACAGGCAGGGAGTAAAGGCGGAGGTGTCTCTATTTACAACAAAAATAAATATTCATCTGATGTTGTAAATCTTTGTTCATTCATTACAAATAGGACCTTGGTTCCGTCCTTGGAACTGATATGGCTGTTTCCAAGCTCGCATCAGCCAAAAACTCTTAGCTAAGACCTACCCATAATGCTCCTTTCCTAGTTGCACCAGATCTCGTTTGCTGCGTTCCTAGTCAGACGTGCTAGCCATCTCTCTCAAAGCTAAGTAGAAAGTTGCTATTTCTAAGACTGTTTGTTTTTTCTCTTCAAAATTGTTTACTTTTTAGTCAAGTTTAGTCTTTTCTCACTGTCACCTAGCTCTAATCCCTACCCTTTTCCTTGATTTAAATTTTACCATTTGTGGTACTGTCCCTCTCTTCTGCCTTTAACAGGCCCTTCCTTACCACTTGTGGTATTTTTTTAAATACCATCTCTGGTATTCTCTCCCTTATTTTGGTTTTTCTACAAGATAGTCTTCTTGTTTTATTATGTCAGACAAAGCTAAGTTCGGGTTTAAACAGTGTGACAAGTGTGGACGGAAGATGCCTAACTCGGATGCACATGCTCATTGTATCTACTGTTTGGGCCTGGATCATATTAGAACTGACTGTGACTTTTGTGCTAGGTTTAGTAATTGAACACTAGCAGAATGTAATAATAAACTTATCTGAAAAGGTTTACTCAAGACACCTTTTTCGGAGGCTCTATCTGGGTCAGAGGTCTCATCCCCTCCAAAGACCAAAAAACATAAGGACAAACGGAGTCACTCTGTTCCTGTATTTCCGCCAGTTACGGAACCAAGTTGGCTCCTTGCTTCGTCGGCGCCCTCTGCGCAGACCTCTTTGGCACCATGCTTTGTGTCTTCTCCCTTGGTGCCGTCCATGATATTCACCCCTATTTCGGCTCCGACCTCGGCACCACTGACTTTGGTGCCGTCCTTGGATCCAACATTGGCTCCAATGACAGTACCTTCTGAAGCAGTGCTTGGACTGTCCATACCTTGGAACCTAGCCCGGCGCCTTTTTTCCCGCTGGTACCATCTATGTCCATGGCTCCGATGGTTTTCATTTCTCTCAGAGCTCCTCATCTGGAGGTGGGCTCTTCACGGCGAGGCTTGACCCCGGTTCCGAGGTTCTTCCTCCTGGTTCCGGACTCCCATCCCTCCTCAGGTGGGCCTGCTGTACAGATAGTGGACTCAGTCAGCACCAATAACATCAGTATCAGAACTCTCCCCTAGCATGCTCTTCTCCCAACCCTCTGTTTCAGGACCCTGGGCACAGGAGTCACAAGAACCCTCTTTGAAGGGAACCCCTTCTCTGGAGTCCTCCACAGAAGATCCCACTGGGAAGCCACCCCAGAAGAAACTGTGCAGGAGGAATCCATCACCGACGACCCTGATTGTGATGAGGGGGAAGGGTCCCTATGGTCTTCCGCCAGATGACATCTCATTCGGAGACATTTGCAAAGTCCTTTAAGCAGCGAGGAGACTGGAAGTCCTATAACCCATCTTCTGAGGAATCTGTGTTCCTGCAGGCCTTCCGTGCCCGGCCATCTACTTCCTGGGTGACCCCACCGGCAGATGACCTAGTTTAAATTCATTGTACAGCGAGCCTGGAAGCCCCTGGATAACGTAGAACCTGTCCCTCGGAGGCCAGACAAAAATTTTATCTACAGCTGAAGACCAGCCTCACTGGTCCTAGCAGTTGACAGTTGATTTTATGGTCATGGCGGTGGCCACCAAGAGGGAACTGGCAGAAGGTGGTTCCACCATCCATCCTCCAAACAGGGAGTCCCGTACCATGGACAGACTAGAGAAACAGACCTGTGCTTCAGCGACATTCGCCTTTCGGTCGCTGAACTGTCTGGCACACTTTACTCATCTGCAGAGAGACCTAATTTCCGAAATGTCTTCCTCTTTGGTCGGGTACTGTCTGATGACGTGTGTGATACTGTCGCCTTGCAGCTAGCTAACCTTTAATCCATCTGAAACCCCTCGATGCGTTTGATATCTTACTCCACCGAGGGGGCAGCTTGAGCTGCTGCATCAGACGTTGTCATGAGACGTAATGCTTGGATGCGGTTGTGTGACTTCGCAGACCCCTTTAAGTCTTCCTTCGTCAATGCACCTGTCGATGAATCTGCACTTTCTGGACCCAAAGTACGAGACACACTTACATGTAGTGAGAAAGACGGAAAGATCTTGTCGGCTGTGGGCATGCACCTTTCCAACCTCCAGAAACCAGAGGGGAGGAAAAATGTGGTTCAAGAAATCCCAAGGACCTTTTCGTGACGCTTGTGAACAATCCCCCGGGGCAGAGGGGGAAACTCGTATGGAAGACGTCCCTTTTGGGGTAGAGGGGGTCTGCGTAACCAGGGCGCTAGAGATTCTTTCTCCGACAGACCCTACCAGTGCTCCTGAGCAGCTGCCCGATTGCTTCCCTCTGGAAGCTGTTGGGGGTTGTTTTTTTCTGCATATACCAGCCTGACATCTTATTACTACCGATGTTTGGGTGCAGAGAATAATATACAGAGGCTACCAAATACCATTCGATTTAACTACCAGACCCGTCCCAGCAAATCCCACACAATCCGAGGGAATTAGCAGCCTTAGCTGCTAAGGAAAAGTCATTCAACCAGTCCCACCCGACCATACAGGATCCGGGTTTTACTCAAGGTTCTTTTATAGTGCCAGAAATGACAGGGGCTGGAGACCAATCCTGGATCTCAGCCTATTGAACAAATTTATCAAACCTCAAAAATTCCGGATGGTCACAATACAGTCCATTCTTTTCTTCCTAGGGAGGGATAACTGGATGTGCTCTATAGACCTCCAGGATGTGTACTACCACATAAAGATGGATCACCGCTCCCAGCTGGGAGCCAATCTCTACCAGTTCAGGGCACTGCCAGTCGGTCTCTTGACAACCCCTCGAGTGTTCACCAAATGTATGGCAGTTGTGGTAGCTCATCTTAGACTACAAGGATCTCAAGTGTTTCCCTATCTAGACGATTGGCTCCTTACCGCTCAGACAAGGAATATTCTTACACTCAAGGTCTCGCTGTCCACTTGGGGATTATAATTAACGAGGACAAATCTCAGATGTCCCCATGGAGGACACTGGAATTCATTGGAGCGGTCTTCGACACAACATCCTGTCAAGCTTCTCTTCCCCCCCTCACAGGCTTTCGAAAATAACACACCAAATCCAAGACAGTCTTCCTCAGACCTGTGTACCAGCACGTCTTGTACTGCAACTCTTGGGCTCCATGGCGGATTACATTGGTACCACTGGCGAGACTACACATGCGAATCCTACAGTGGCTCCTTTCCACGCAATGGTCGTTGCTAATTTACCCACTGGATGAACCCACAAATGAATCTTTAGTCTCGACCGTTTTGTCTTCCCCAGCCCATGCCTACGGTGACCACATATGCTTCCCTGTTAGGATGGGGGGGGGGGCATTAACAGGGAAAGACTGTCCAAGGCACCTGGTCCCCCATGGAGGCCAATTTGCACATAAATGTCCTGAAACTAGCATTGCAAGCGTTCCATGCATCCCTACCCTCTGGGACTATTGCAATTCAGTCAGGCAACTTGTCAGTCATCTGGTATATCAGCAAGCAAGGCGGAACCAGGTCTTAACCCTCTGTGTCGGGAAGTCCATGAGGATTTGGCACTGGGTGATAGCTTCCAACCGCTTCCTTATAGCAACACACATTCCCAGGAGTTCCAGCCTTATTGCGGACAATCATGAGCAGGAACATCCTGATGCCTCATGAGTAGTCCCTCAACCCTGTAACAGCGCATCGGATTTTCCAACGCTGGGGCGAGCCTTGCTGCGACCTGTTTGCTTCCCCCCAAACTACAAATGAAGAAGCTACTTTGCCCTGATCCCCCCCTGAGGAAGAACCACCGAGAGACGCTCTAAAGCATGATTGGCCACCTGTATGCCTTTCCCCCTTTCCCCCTCATTCCAGAATTTTCTCCAGAAAGCTCCGAGGTTGAGAAGCAAAGTGATCTTCATTTCTCCCTACTGGCCCCGTCAAGTCTGGTTCCCATTTCTATGGCTTCATCTGATCATTCCCAAGATCTGCTATCTCATCGTCGGGGATTGTTTCATCTGAACCTGCACAGTCTCAAGCTCACAGCTTGGTTCCTTCACTTCCAATGATTGCCAGGCTGCCTGACATCTTATCTCCTGTGCGTGAAATTCTTCTGGCTACACACAAACCTTCCACAAGGAAAATTTGTTCTAGTAAATGGATTGGGTTCTCTATTTGGGCCAAAGATCAGAACTTAGACCCTTTCTCTATGCCTGTTCAGAAGATCCTACAATACCTGTCTACTCTTGCATGCAGGAGCCTCAGCTTTGGCGATCACTGTACATTTAGCAGCTATCGCCAATTTTCATAATGGTCTTGATAATTCTTCAGTTATGTCACACCGCCTATGCAAGACCTTTTTGAAAGGAGTATTACATAGTTTCATAGGTTGATACTAGGCTGCCTGCCCTAGGGCATTTATAAGCCTAGCCAGAGTGTCTTTGGCTTTCGCCACCCTTTTAGATTAGTTGACTGTGCCTCTGTATAGTAGGTCACAGAAGATAGCCCTTTTAAGGTTAGTCTACTGTGCCTCTGTCTAGTAGGGACACAGAAGAGATGCCAGGGGTAAACCTATGATCTCCCATCCACTCGTCAAGATTTCTTTTGAAGAGGGTCATTGAGGGGCTCTGCCTAACATGGATTGGGATTTTGTTCCAGAGTGAGGGGAGCCTCTGGGATATGAATCTGTCCCTCCAGCATGTCCTATTTATTTCTCTGTTGAGGTTTAAGTCCCTGGAGTGTGTAGCTCTAAGGAATTTGGATTTCTTGAGGTGGAGCATGTCCATTAATTCTGGGTTGGACATGGCTTTATACATCAGGCACAGATCACCTCTGAGTAGGCGGTAAGCAACTGAGTAGAGCTGGAGTTTCTTTAGCCTAAATGCATAGGGCATCTGTTTGAGTCCCTTGATCCTCTTGGTGAGGTACTTTTGGGGTCTTTCCAGTTGCTGCAGGTGTCTGGTAAGGTACATCCCAAATGGTGCATTGTATTCAATTATGGGCCTGATGAGTGATGAGTAGAGGGGCACAATGACCTCTCTTTATCTAGATGTGAACCCTTTCGTGATAAGGTGGGCTATATAGAAGGTCTTTCTAACCACTTTGTCAACGTGATTGTCAAAGGAGAGATTGCTATCTACTTGGGTCCCCAAATCCCTAATTACTTCTTCCCTACTTAATGGATGTGGTAATTTGTGGGCACTTTGTTTTTCCCAAAGGGAATGACCATGGACTTTTTGGCATTTAGCTTTAGGCCATGGCTCTGGCACCAGTTATTCGTCTCTGTGAGACCCTTTTGGAGGATGCTTGTGTCAGTCGGCGATTCGATTATGGCACCCAGTTTGCAGTCATCTGCGAACTTGGTCAACCATAGTCCTCCCGTGTTAGCCTGTACCTCAGAGAAGCATATATCGAACAAGAGAGGTCCCAGGACTGAGCCTTGTGGGACGCCACGTGTAACTGGTTTAGAGTCTGGCATGGCACCTGCAATTCTGACCATGTGGGTTCTATCCCTGAGCCAGTTTGCAACCCCTCTTGTGACATAGGGGTTGATATTTAAGCTGGTGAGCTTATTTATGATGCCCGAGTGAGGTATTGTGTCGAAGGCTTTTGCGAGGTCCAGGTAGGCTGTGTGGACTACTTTCCCTTCATCTATGGCCTTGGTGACTGTTTCAAAGAAGTCGACCAGGTTCAAGAGACTAGATCTGCCCTTAACAAAGCCGAATTGGGTAGGATCCAGTGTTTGGAGGTTCCCAATGTCTTTGTTTATGAGTTCCATGATGATACGCTCCATAGCTTTGCAGACCAGGCTAGTCAGGCTTATAGGGCAATAGTTTCTGGGGTCCGTTGTGGCACCACCTTTGTGGAGTGGGACCACTGTTGCTGTACGCCATTCCTTGGGTACATATCCTGTGGTAAGGCTGAGATTGAACAGTGACTTTATGTGAGGGTTCAGTTCTTCTTGGAGCTCGTGTAAGATGCAGCCCGGGACACCGTCCGGACCCATTGATGCTGTGTTTTTTGCTTTGGAGAGGGCAGCTCTCACTTATGTATCTGTGATGTCAGGGAGGCTACACTCTGTTGGGATAGACATTTGCTCTTTTGGGGGGGTGGAGAAGTTTGCACTGAACCTGTCTGCCAGGATGTTGGCAATGTCTGTGGGTTCAGTGTATTTTTTGTCATTTTGCACTAACTCAGAGCATATCTGGGTGTTGCTACCCAGGTTCCTGACATAACTAAAGAAGGCCTTGTGATTATCTTTAGCGTCTTGTGCAATTTTTCTTTCGAAGCTGGCCTTAGATGATTTTATGAGGGATCATAGTTTCTTGCTAGTACTGATCAGAGATGCCTTCCCTTTTTGGGATTTTGTTCGATCATGTAGTAGCTTCCTCCTTCTGTTGTATAGCTTATTTATGGCTGGGGTCCACCAGACAGGTCTCCTGCCTTTGGAGGAGTGAGTCTTGGTTTTATTTGGGATAGCACGATCCATGCATTCCTGTAGGTGTCCATACAATATGTTTGTAAAGGATTCTGCGGTTTGGGCCGTATTTTCCACTGGCCCGGGGGCTTTGAAGGATTCCACCTCTGTTCTGAGAAGTGTGAAGTTTGCTTTTGAGAAGTTCTTCACCGTGGTTTTCTTGGCTGGGGGTGGGGACGGGATATGGATGTCCAGTCAGATTAATTTATGGTCAGATCTTACCAATGAGGGGTATACCTCTGGTATGGAACATGAGTCCCCATGTTGGTGATGATCAGGTCCAATATGTTTTCCCCTCTTGTGGGAGTGGTGACCAGTTGTTCCATAGCATTTGAGTTTATAAATTCTAGGAACCGTTGGGCGGGGTGTTGGGGCTTGAGTAGTGCTCCCAGTCTATGTTTGGGTAGTTGAAGTCACCCAGTGTAATGGTGTTTGGAGAGACCTTCATATTCTCCAGTGTTCTCAGGAAAGCCGAGTGGGGTTCCTGAGTTTGGGAGGGTGGTCTTTAGCAGGCTACAAACTGAAAGGCAGTTTTGCCCACTGTTAGTTGCACATGGATGGTCTCCGATGCTTCGTTCAGTGCCACTAACCTGGAGGTGTGGGTATCTTTGAATATGGATACTCCCCCTCCTTTTGTGGTTCGGTCTGAGTTTTGGGGCCGAAAAGCATGGTATGAGGTATAACCTGGTAGTGCTGGGATGCTCTCGGGAGCCTTGAACCAGGTTTCTGTTACTGCACAGATATCGATATTCTCCATACTGAGGAGAGCCTCGAGTGCATGCATCTTGAGGTTTAGTCTTCTGGCGTTGAGCAGCATTACCCTTAGTTTCTTTTTCTTTGTGTTGTCTATGGAGGTGGGTTTGTCTTTTGAGCCTTGCCTAGAAAAGGCACTATGGGGGTGGCAAGAGCCTTTAGCCAGTATTCGAAAGCCCAGGGGTGACAGGTGCAAGCCGTCCCTAGCGAAGCAACGTGGCTTGTCGAGCATGTCATCCCAGGCTGACAGACATTGGATCCCCTTTGAGTGGCACCAATACTTTAGCCAGTTGTTAAAATAGATCATTTTGTCTTTATACTGTGATATCATTCTTGGTGAGGGTAAGATGCTACTCAGGGTCAGGGTCATACCGGCCTGGGCTACATGATCAGAGAGCTCCTCTGTCTCTTTGCATGTAGTCCAGGGAGGTACGTCTCAGGTCATTCACTCCAGCATGGACAATGACGGAGTCATATTTGTACTTGCTTTGGAGTGACCTGAGTGCTTGTGTTATGTGGTGGATCCTGGCACCCGACAGGCAGCTTACAGTGACCTTCTCCTTGTTCAGCCTGGTGAGTGGGACGTCAGTGTGTCTGACAATAGTCACCTATTACAAGTGTATTTGGTGTGTTGTTTACACTTAAGGGCTGTGACTATGTGGCACACTGACTTTGTGAACTATGTGATACGTGGGTATTGTTGTGGGGTAGCGGTTGCTTGGATGTCTGCTTTGGAGGTCTCTGCTGCTTGGGCAGATTTTTATTTAGAGCCTCAGAGTATGTTTTTGTGTGTTTAAGTGTTTGGTTTGCTGTTGCGATAGGTCTATGTGAGACTGGATTTGTGGTGTGTGTGGTTACCCTCTCTTCCTGACTGACTGTGCCAGTACTGGGTTGAGAGAGCTCAGCCTCCAGTTTGGTTATATAGTTGCATCTCTCACATATATTTGAGTTTGTTGGGAGGAGGAGAGGGTGGTCTCTGTACATAAGGCAGTTGTTAACATTGCCTCAAGATTCCCAGATTCACCAGCTAGACTGGAGAGTAAACCCGAAACGGACTTTTGGACATGCCAGAATAGTATAAGGAACTACTTTTTGACTGATCGAAAAGGACCAATAGGGAGCCAAGTACTTAAAGGGAGTATAAGAGGGTGTAGTACTTTAGTTTTAGTGCTTACTTATAAGATTACTTATATGAGCAACTGCAGGGCTTTAGAATGAAAATAGAGTGCTTACTTTGAGATTTAGAACAGTTCTAAGGGAAAAAGTGAAGAGCAGACTTTGTGGAGCCGGGAATAGTTTAAACCCGTTTAAGAGGCGCTGCTCTATGCGGGTTTTAAAGCAGGGAAACTGAAAGAGAGAGGAATTTACCCAAAACGGCCAATAAGCTACTAGTTTCAGGGCTGAGACCACTCCTCCAGGGACAGATAGGTTGCTCAAAGCTCCCCACTCTCACTGGTGAACAGCGAAGCTTCCTCCAATCCAGGTAAGGATATGGGCAACACAGGAAACTATACCACAGTCCGGAATTCAGCAAAACCTGAAATCTGGACTAATCTAGTTCAGCAAAGGTGGGAAAAGAGAATATTTTTTTTTTTTGTTTTTTTCAGGAAACAGCAGAAAAACACACAGAAAACACTGTAAATGCTATAAACAGGCTAGCGTACTTTTGTTTGTAGCCTACAACAGTTACACAATACAAAAACGACTTAAATTGATATAGTGCAAAAACTGTAAAAAGCAGAAGGTAAATGCAATTTAAACTTTTCAAAGCACAGATCAGTTAGAAATTTGCTTTTTAGGCGGGAAAAGGTAGTCTGAGCAAAAAAACAGAGAAAAAATACTTAAATCTGGAAAAATCTCTCTTGGGTCTCTCTGTTGCCTGTATCACTCTGCAGGACACCACGAGGAGCTGTGCGGAGTTGTATACTGGCGCAAAACCACGCAAATGTGGGTTTTAAACCAGGGAAACTGAAAGGTACATGTCATACCTCTGGAGGCAGTGTCAAGAGTCCTTACTTGATCTTCCACACGGATAGGGTGTCCCTTCATACTGACCCTCCTTTCTTGCCCAAGGTCATTTCTGGCTTTTCCATTAAACAATCTATTAACCTGCCAGTTTTTTTCCCTCAGCATTCTAACAGAGGGAAGTACCTTTTGCACACCCTTGATGTGCATCGGCAGCTTCATTGTTATTTGGACAGGACTAAATCTTTGAGAAAAACAGATCAATTGTTTGTGGCCTTTGCAGGACCCAGATTGGGTAAACCTGTTTCCAAAGTGACTTTATCCTCTTGGCTTAGAAACATCATTACCTTTACTACCAACAGAATAAGCTATCCTTACCTTTCAGAATAAAGGCTCATTCTACCAGATCTATGGCTACTTCTATAGCATTTCATTCCAGAGCCTCTACGGATGATATCTGTGCAGCAGCCACTTGGGCAAGACCTCATACTTTTATATCTCATTATAAATTGGATTTGGCCTCCAGGGGACGAGCATCTTTTGGTTCTATGGTGCTCAGGAATATCCTTCCTTTGGGCCACCCAGGACTCCAGTAGCTGGGGACTCAATCCTATTTGTAATGAATGAACAAAGATTTACAACATCAGATAAAGAAATGTCTTACCATGATGTTCCATCTGTGTTGTAGACCTTTGTTCATTCATTACTTCCCGCTGCCTGGACTCCTGGTGGACTTTAGGAACTCCTGGTTAGGGTATTTGCTCAGAGCCTCCTACTATTTTTTTCCATTACATCTATTATCTAAGGGGGGCAAACTCGATCTAGAGTAACTAGGAGAGGGGCATTATGGGTAGGTCTTGGCTGAGAGTTTTTGGCTGGCGCGAACTTGGAAACTGCAATATCGGTTCCGAGGACGCAACCGAGGTCCTATTTGTAATGAATGAGCAAAGATCTACAACACAGATGGAACGTTATGGTAAGACATAACTTCTTTTTCAAGGCAGGTCAAACAGGAAAATGCACTTGAGCTGCTCCATGTTCAAACCACCGTAGGCAAAATACAATACCACTTCCTTGCAAGCTGTAGGTCCCCCTCTATGACCCAGGAAACCCTTACCATGTATTTAAACTCATTAGAAACACTAACCATACAACCCAATACCATATTCATGGGCGATTTTAATTACCCCACTATTAACTGGGAATCCTGTGCGACACCAAATACACAGGCACAGAGATTCCTGGATTTTGTAAACACAAACTCCCTGGACCAGATAGTCAATACACCAGCCAAGGGTGCAAACATACTGGATGTGGTCCTCACTAATATGGGAGACTGCTGCACACTCCCTACTGTTATGGCTTCGCGGGTAAGGTCAGACCACAAAATGTTTATCCTTTTGAAGTAAAAATAAAACCTGGACCCCCAGCTAAACCTGGATTATTCAGAAAGTATTCTAAGGCTAACCTCCTGCTATTAAATGAGAACTTACCAACATTTCAAGCCCCAATATACCCTGTTAACACTTCTGCCTATGCAGAACTTTTCACAGAAACCCTGTAGAAGCATGTTAATAGCTGTATAGAGGCAGCTGTACCTAGCAGGAAGAAGTACAGAACTAACTCAAAAAAACAAGCCACTTTGGTGGAATCACAAAATCACTCGGCTGTATAACAGGAGGAAGAAAATTGTGGCAAAAATTAGGAGGTGCAGCACCCAGCAGGATAAAAGCACTCTTATCAAACTAAACAAACACCTTGTAGAACAAATAGTCTACCAAAGCTACATTTGAGGTAAGTTTGGCCTCCCTGGCCAAGGACACAACCACAAAGTATTCTTTAGCTATGTCCGCATCCTCAAAGGCAATACACAATTGATCAGAGATCATTGTAAATGGAGCCACCTGTATTGAGCCAGAGGATATAGCAAACCTCCTGGCTGATAAATTCAACTCCAACTTTACTTCTCTCTCCCCCTCAACCTTCCCTTAGAAAATATAATCAAATAGAACGTCCCGTACTATCAGTAGGGAACAAGTCCTTAATGCTCTCTCAAAGACCAAGAACACTGCATCAATGGGCCCAGACAATATCCCAGGATGCCTTCTAAATAGCATGAAACATGACCTATTAGGGCTGTGGAATTACTATTTTTAACTGTAGCATCCAAATAAGTGTCATGCCTTTTGAATGGAGAAATGAAACGGTCATCCCCCTGCACAAAGGTGGGCTATCTACAGACCCTGGAAACTACAGACCCATAAGTCTCACTAGTCTTATATGTAAAGCCATGGAAAGAATTATCATGGCGATGATCAGTAGAGATATAGTAAACCTCCAGACACTGGACCCAACCCAATTTGGTTTTGTCAAGGGAAGATCATGTCTACTCAGCCTGGTAGACTTCTTCGAGAAGGTCATTAAAGCAGTGGTTGAGGGCAAAATCGTTCACACGGTCTACCTTCGCCTGGCCAAGACCTTTGACACAGTACTCCACTAGGGCATTGTTGACAAACTCAGGAGGTTTGGTACAAACCCGTATGTCACCTGGTGGATAGCCAGCTGGCTCACAGACAGGACCCATTAAGTTAGAATTGCAGAGTCCACCTCTACAAAGAGGCAAGTCACAAGTGGAGTCTCTCAGAGATCAGTCCTTGGACTGCTCCTTTTTTTGCATTTACTTCTCAGAAGTGAAGACCATGTCAGTGGTCTCTGGCTGACTAAATTTGCAGAGGACTGCAAATTAGGAGCGGTTACTGAATCTCACACTGACACAAATGTTGTCTGGGAGCTGACACAGACAAACTGGTGTCAGAGTCATGGATTAAAACTAAATGCCAAGAAATGCACCATAGCATCCTTTGGAAATCATCCATCCCTGGTAACTATCATATTGACAGCACACCCCTTAGAGTTGACCCAGTAGTCAGTGACTTAAGGACACACCTAGAGAGTAATCTAGCCTTTGATCATCATGTGTCTGCAGTGGTCTACAGTGGTGAGGAAATCATTCTATGTTGCACAACTTATAAACAAAGGTATGGCATCTAAGTCCAAGGAAGTCATTGTTCTACTGTATTCGGCATTCATTAGACCTATCATTCAGTACAATGCCCTCTTTGGTACGTACCTAACTAGGCATATCCAACAACCAGAACGTCCACAGAAGCTCCTCACTAAAAGAATACAGGGCATAAGTAATACATCCTCTGCAGACCACCTGAAAGCCCTATTCTTGTATTCTGTCTCCTACAGGCGTTTGAGGGGAGATCTATGCATGGCATTCAAGGCATTGTCAGACCCCACTCTGAGCCTCCTGCATATCCACGAAACAAACAGCACCAGAATTGCCTGTTCTAAAGACTTAAAACCTTGCCTGTGATATAAATAGAAACTGTTGGAGAGAGAGGTATGTATCCCAGAGACTACGCCGTCTATGGAACTGTCTCTGCATCCATGTGAAGCAGAGTTCCTCCATAACCCAATTCAAGTGCAACTTGGACAATTGAATGGGAAACCAGAAATTTTTCCCTGGTTTGGCACCTATTATCTCTAATGGACACAGGTAACCTTTTAAAGGGTTCATCTCCCAGGCCCATGCTTACACTTATCAAGGGTATCAGAACTTGTCAGAGATTTGGGATGCATGGCTAGGCTTAAAAAGGCCCTTGTGGTCATTAGTCTAGTAAACGCCTATGAACCTCTATGTTTGGTAAATAACTGAGTAAAAAGTTACACTGAGAAGTTTGTTAGCACGTTGAAATATGTATATAGCAACATCTGGTAAGTAACTGGGCATTTTCATAGTGAATATATGTCAGAATGTAGCAAAGTACACATTTGTCATCACCAAGTGCATTTTGGCTTTTAACAACTTGTTATATGCTTTTACTAGTTGGTATATCGTGAATTTAAAGTCTAAGGTATGCAGTGAGATGCAAGGATGAGGGAAGGGTAGCTGGTATGATGGGACTGCAAAGATTTACAAGTTGTGATAGATTTTACATGTACAGATTAAAATTTGTAAATAGCACAAAGGGTGGGTTTAGCTCATACATTTTGGTGGGACAGAGTGTCCTAGCGTGGGAATTATTGTACAGAATACCTAAGAAGCTGGGTTTGTGTAAGGGGTTAAGACCGGGGTTTGATTTTTTTTAATCGGTTGGGTGCATTGGAAAGGAAAAGTTTACTGGCTGAGAGTGTGCAGAATTTGTTAATGAAGATAAGTTGTAGTTGCAAATAGCATGGAGTGTAAATAGTATTGGTAGAGCTTAAGAGGTGGAAGCAGTTTGTTCATTGATCAATGAGAAGTACACATGTAACAAGTTTATATTGCGGAGATTGCAGCACATTACTGTGAGAGTTATCAAGGGTGGTCATGCGAAGAGTATATTCTAATCTTGTTAATAAAACATTCAGTTGTGGGATGACATCATCCCTGTTTCCTTTTTTTTTTTTTTTCTTTTATGTGGGGGTTTGGGTGTTGTGTCAGCTGTTACCATATCTTTCTGTTCCACTGTCAAGCCTGACTACTGCAGGTGTTCTCTTACACAGTCCATCCTTTTCTTGTCTGGGCATTCTAATATCTTCTTGCTTTCTTCCTGTCTCTCCCAAATTGTCTTCAGCTTTCTTGCATATGTGGCCAAATCACCATTATAATTCTCTTTGACCTTCTCTCCAGTTGAGGCCACTGTTCTGTTGTCTCATTTCTTTCTGTCCTACAATGTGTGTCACGTCAAGCTTCAACTGCTCTGCTTTTACTGCTCAGGTTTCTGTGCCTTACAGAAGTAATGGGCACACAATTGTTTTGTATACTTTTCAGCTTTTTTGAACTTCTATAGTTATACATGACTCATGGCAGTCTGCCAGTTGGCTGCAGCACTTCTCATGCCAATTTTGACATCCTGATTCAGGCTTCCCTTCTTCTCATCCATGTTATTTGAAGCTTCTGGTTATAGTAGAATGGAAAACTAAAGAAAGAATCTCAAACAATCTGTGATTCCAGTAGAAACACTAATCAAAGAACAAAAAACTGGAACTAAGTGGCTGAATACAAAGGAATAACTTTTAACGTACACAACTCTATTTCTTTTCGTCCAAGACAGAATACACATTTTACAAACACCAAGTTTAAATACAGCTCTCAGTCAATAAAAATCCACAATCCATTTATATTAAAAAAAAGTACACATTTGAAAACACTATACGTATTATTTATGCAAACTATTTGCATAAATACACTCTGATTTTTTTTTACTCAAATTATTTTTTATTTTTATGAAATAACACAATTTAATACATTCATAACCTTCAATAACTGTTTACAGTATTTACATTCAGCCTGACAAAAAGGATTCAGATAAAAACATTTGTAGTTAAATAATAAGTTAATATATAAACTATGATAGTTAGGAAGAGTTTGGTTCCATCTGTAGAGTATCAATCAAGTTCAAAACTTTCCTCCACGGACTATTAACCAATGGCTTAGGAAAAATTCATTTTTTTAGTTCTTTTCTCCATTAGTATGCATTTCTTCAGTGATGATAGGAATTCCTCATTTTCTGGCTATTGCTAACATTGTCCACAACAAGTACAGGTTATCTTTCTTCATGTTATTACTATTAACATTCAATAAAATTTAAGACTTTATCAAAACAAATATATCCGTATAGATATCTTGAAAAAATTTGTTATTCTCATTCCAATATGGTTTAATATTAGTACGGTCATAAAAAATGAGACCAGTCAGCATTAGTGGACAGATGACATCTCCAACATAATTTGCTGTTTGAAGGGTTCGTTTTTTAGGTGCCAAAAAGGATCTGTGTAGAAATATCCAATGAAAAATCCTCTAGAATTGTGAGTAAGAAGTTAGTTTAACTGAAAATAAAATGTTTGTTTTATCTTCCATTGATAATGATACTTGAAACCCTTTAGTTAGGTACTGCCAGTAAGAATCTTTAGGAGCTGTCTTAGACAAAGTGTTATATAGATATGATAATTCATTCTTAACATTGATATTATTATCTAGAATTCCAAAGATCCAGTTTATAATTTTTGGTACGGTTTTGAAGGATGAGTTATGTATTATTCTACACAGATCCTTCGTGTATGCTGTGCCACTCTGAAGAACCAACCAGTCATTAGGGGATAGGCCATAGGTTGACAATATACTTTGTGTGTTCAAAACGTGTTGGTTTTCAGAACATTGCAACCAACAAAATAGGTTATTTTCCCATAAACCAAAAATCTCTGTGTTTTATCAGGGAAATTCCTTGTAATAGTACATGGTATTAAAAAAATCTATGCCACAGTTTGCTATCCAAATTTGTGTTAATGAATTTTCTAAACACATCAAAAATATTGTTTATTAGTGATAGTTTAGTTAATTTTGTTGTACTATACTGTAAATTTAAACTTTAATAGTGCCATATCTTATCTTTGTCAGATACCAAAGCATTCTTTGATAAATAATTTTCATTCATTAGTATAATGGAGTGTAACTATTTCCAATTGGAAGAGTATCTAGGATTTATCCAACTCATCACTAATTTAATTATAGATGCCTTTATATAAATTTCAATCTCTGGGAATTTTAACCCCCGTTGTTCCCATTTTGTGATATGATGAGAATATGCCACTCTATTTCTTTTGGGGTACCATAGGAATTTCATCAGAGTTGAAGTGATTTCTTTAAGGATATTCTTTCCTGGTGGAAGTATAAGGGCTTGTGCTATATAGAGGAAACCTTACAGCTTAACTATGCTAAAGCCATAGACTTAATCAAGACATTAATAAGCAAATGGAATAATTTGTTTATAACATTTGATGATGGGTTACAACTGATAAAAATGGTTTTGTCACTCTGCGATATTTTAAAAAACATTTGATGTTGACAATGTCATTCAGTCCAGGTTGCCATAAGGCGGCTTTTTGCTCTAAATCAGTATTAAAATCTCCATCCCTCAAATCACTGACTCCCTGTTCTAAAACTGAAAATAAAAAATTATTATAATTCTGACATTTAAGTTTGGGCTTATAAAAAGTATCCCTTGAGTATTTTTCTACTACAGTAGTGTTATCTGATTCTAACACATAAAGTCTGCGTGGTCATCCCTACATGGGATGCTGTGCAACTTGCACAAACCCCTACGTAAACTAATCCTTTGCTTTTACAATTAAAATGCCTCTGAATCTTAATAGTGTACATTAAATGATTCAAGTTGACATATTGTCCTTCTAAGATGAACCTGCAAACATTGCAACTTCCACATTTGTGCATTCCATTTGGCTTGTTAGTATTTAATATTCCTTCTTTATATTTAATTCTGTCTCTCTCAAATAATTTTAAATTGTAATGATTTTTATACACAAATTGTGGACAAGGGCCCACTATCTTGTATAAGTCCTGATTCCTTTCTAATATTTTCCAGTTGTCCTGTATGATACCTGTAATGGACCCACTGTCCAAAGTCGTATCTGAACTGCAATATGCATTGGTATCACGTAAGTAGGGGTTTGTACAAGTTGAACCGCATTCTATATAGGGATGACCACGTGGACTTTGTGTTAGAATCAGGGAACACTGTTATAGTATAAAAAAGAAAGACCTATGGAATGCTTTTTATAAGCACACACACTGAAATATCAAAATTATAATGACATAGGAAACCTCCAGACACTGGATCCTGCCCAGTTTGCCTTCATCAGGGGCAGGTCATGCCTACTCAAGCAGCTGGAATTCTTTGAAAAAGTCACCAAAGCAATGGATGAGGACAAAATAGTTCACACTGCCTACCTTGACCTAGCCTAGACATTTGACACAATATCCTACTTGGGCATTTGTTGACAAAGAGTTTGGGCACAAACCCTTATGTCACCTGGTAGATAGTCAGCTGTCTCACAGACAGTGCCCAGGAAGTTATAATTGGGGAGTTCCCCTCTACAAAGAGGCCAGTTACAAGTAGCGTCCCTCAGGGATTGTTCCAGAGACGGCTCTTTTTTTTTTTTTTTTTTTGGCACTTCTTCTCTGAAGTCAAGGCAAGTGTCAATGGCCTCGGGCTGACTAAATTTGCAGAAGCTTTCAAATTTAGGAGCGGTCATCGAATTGCCCACTGACAAATGTTCTCCAGGAAGGGCTGACGCACTCATCTGGTGTCTGAGCCATGGACTTAAACTAAATGCTAAGAAATTCGTAATAGTATCCTTTGGGAAGTCATCCACTTCTGGTAACCAAAATATTCGCAACACACCCTTAAGAGCTGACCCAGTCTTCAGGGACTTTGGGACAAACACAGGCATTCATCTAGCCTTTGACTACCACATGTCTGCAGTACTGAGGACATCATTCTATGTTGTGCAATTTATAATCAAAGGTATGTCAAATAGGTCCAAGGAAGTTACTATTCCCTTGTATTCAGCATGCATCAGTCCTATCATTAAGTACAATGCCCCCTTTGGTACGTACCTAATCAGGCATACCCAACAATTGGAATGTCCACAGAGGTTCATCACTAAAAGAATACAGGGTGTAAGTAACATGCCCTATGCAGACAACCTCAAGGCCCTATCTCTGTATTCTGTCTCCTACGGGCTGTTTAGGTGATGTCTATGCCTGGCATACAAGGCATTGTCAGATCCCACTCTGATGGACCTCCTGCATATTCACAAAGCAAACAGCAGCAGAATTACTCATTCTAAAGACTTAAACCTTGCTTGTGATATAAATAGAACCTGCTGGAGAGACGGATATGTATCCCAGAGACTACCCCTTCTCATAACAGGCTCCCCATCCATGTGCAGCATAGTTGTCCCTAATGCAAGTCAAATATGTATAACTTGGACAATTGTATGGGGAACAGGAAATTCACCCTTGGTTTGGCATCTGTGTCTCTAATGGACACAGGCAGCCTGTAAATGGTTCATCTCCCAGGCCTCTGCTTGTAAATGTTTCACCTGCCAAGCCCTTGGCGTACACTTATCAAGGGTATGAGATCTTGTCAGAGGTTTGGAATGCATGGCTAGGCGTAAAAAGGCCCTTGTGGTAGCCCAGAAAACCTCTATGAACCTATGAACATATTTGCATAAAAAGTCCCACTTTGGCCACTTAGAGAGGTGGGAACCCCACAGTGACACATCTAATTGTACAAAAGGAGGTATAAAGTCTGACGGCACACGTGCAATGCATAAGACAGCATGAGATAGTAAAAAGGGTAGGACACTAGTTCTGTCATTGCGCTGACATTGCTATCATACGAGTATTTTGGAAAGGCAATCACAGTTTGAATGGCAGGATGTAGGACTAATGGTGGTCAGACTGGGAATCAGTTGCACATCGGGTATTACAAACTGTTAGAATGCTGACCAAAAAGACTACCGAGCATCTTTTCACTTGTTTGCAGTTAACCACAGTGGGATCAGATGCAAATGTATACAGTTGTAAGGTCAAAGGAGAGAGAAAATTGCTGAAGAAAATATTGTGCATACAATGCAGTAGCTCACCAAGGTGTGCAGCATGTATACTAGGAAATGCACTTGACTAGTAGACAGAAGTGACTAGTAGACAGAAGTTGGCACAAAATAAAATATGAAGTGAGTAGATGAGTGTGCCTGCTACTGTTAAAAAATTGCATCACTGGTGCTTCTACAGAATTTGAAGCAGACAGATCATAAAATCAGGGCACTTGGGCTAATATTTAGATATCGAAACTTTACATCAGAAAATAAAAGGAAGAGAAGGCTGTGTCTTCTAATGTTTGAACCTTGCATCACACATGCATTTTTTAATGGAGCTACAAGTGGGTCAGAAAGCTACTGCATATGATAGTATTGAGAGAGAAAAAAATATAGCATTATAAGGAGAGGGGCAGAAGTCTGCTTCTGCTGTTTGAAATTTGCATCATTCTGATGCCTTCTGCAGAGACAGTGGTAGTCCTGTCATGAAATCATTGCACTTAGCTTGCATTCAGAAATGAGCACAAAATTTGACTTGAAATAAACAAAGCACTGTTTAGTGTTTTCAATTTGCGTTGGTCATATGCTTTCCTTAAGGGTAGTGGCAATCCAGGTAATTCATTTCCTGAAAGACTACTTTTGCCTGAGGATAAAAAGCACAGACAAAACTTATGAATGGCTGAGTTGAGTACAACTGCAGTTTGAGATGGAATCTAGCTAGCACCTTTGAAACTACCTGTAAGCACCCATCCCCCAACCCCCACAGCCAAAGCTGGGACATGCTCAGAATGCCAGACTGAATATGTAAACCGCGATCAGAATCAAAACAAAAAATCCCCGGGACTGTCCCTTTAAAATAAACTTGTTGCCCTTTAGTGCTGAGGTTATAATACTTGCATGTCTGGTATATAGGAGTAATGTTCTTCACAAAGGGATTTGTACTGTGGTACCACCTACTGAATAAATTTACATAAATGTATTTGGCAATGACAGTTTGGCAGGTTTCTCTTTGTGAAAAGTAATTTGCCGAAAACACTAATTAATTCAACTCATATGGCACACTCTCTTCAATCCTAGTTTAAGCACTGGCTTCATCCCAGCTGAATGGAAAACTGCCACCGTTATTTCCTTGCACAAAGGTGGTGCTTCCACTGACCCCTGGAACTATAGAACTATTAGCCTGACTGCGACTGCAGTGGTACAGCAGTTATCATTGTCGCCTCACAGCAAGAGGTTCTCCAGTTCGATCCTCGGCTGGGGTGCCTTCTGTCCGGAGTCTGCATGTCCTCCTTGTGGTCGCGTGGGTTTCCTCCAGGTGCTCCGGTTTCCTCCCACATCCCAAAGACATGATATAGGTGGATTGAACCCTCTCTAAATTGGCCCTAAGCATGAGTGATTGCGTGTGTGCGCATTCTGTGGAGGGTTGGGCCCCGGGCTGGCAACTCGACATCGTAAAATCTCTACTGCCAATCATGAGCAGACAGGTGATCCACTGTGGCGACCCCTAACCGGGAAAAGCAGAAAGAAGAAGCCTTATCTGCAAGACCAAGGAGCAAATCATCATGGACCTGATCAATAAAGATGTAGGTAATCTCCATACACTTGACCCTACTCAGTTTGGATTTGTTAGAGAGGGCATGCCTATTAAACCTGGTGGACGACTTCGAGACGGTCACCAAGGCCCTCGACAAGGGGAAATCTGTGCATACAGCATACCTATACTTTGACACTATCCCCCACTCATGCATTATTGACAAACTCACCCAGCTAGGTATCGACCCTTGTATTGTTAGATAGGTCACTAACTGGCTCACTGATACAACACACACAGTCAAAATATGGGAATCCACCTCCAACAGCAGACCTGTAACCAGTGGTGTTCTACAGGGTGTTCCACAAGGATCGGTCCTGTGACCTCTACTGTTTGGAATCTATTTCGCAGAAGTACAAACAAAATCTAAACGTCTGTGGTTGACCAAGTTTGCTGATGACTACAAATTGGGAACGGTCATAGAATCTCTAAATGTCAACATCTTACAGGAGGGTCTTGCACAAACAAATGCTTGGTGCGAAAGTTATGGCCTTAAGACTTTTTTTGCATTGAGTTTATCCCTTTAGGTAAGAGTGATGTTCCTGCTAACTACCATATCAATGACAACACCCTAAGTACGCACTCGGTGATGGGAGACCTGGGCACACAGGTTGACAGCAACTTTACCTTTGATCGCCATGTTTCCACAGTAATAAGAAGGGCATTCTAAGTTGCTCATCTCACAAGTAAGGGCATTGCATCCAGAAAAAAAGAAGTTATAACCTCCCTGTACTCTTCCGTCATCAGGCTGATAATGGAGTACAACACCCCATTTGCTATGTGCCTTTCCAAGCACCTGCAGCAATTGGAGAGACCACAAAGGTTCCTCACAAGGAAAATTCAAGGTCTTCATCATCTGTTTTGTGTGGATCACCTGAAGTCACTAACTTTTTTTGTGTCATGCAGACTACTATGAGGTGATCACTGCCTTGCGTGTAAAGCAATCTCTGACCCTGCTTTATTGGAAATGCTGCATATCCGCAAGTCAAATGGTACACGGGTTGCTTGCCCTAATGACCTTAGCCTGGTATGTGACATTAATAGATCCTGTTGGAGGGATAAATTTGTCTTCCAAAGGTTACCACACCTTTGGAACAGACTCCCACTTCAAGTCGAACAGAGCACCTCATTGGCCGTCTTCAAACACACTCTGGACTATTGTATGGGTAAACGTCAATTACCCCGGGGGTTCCACCTGTGTTCTCTTGGAAACAGTCTGGTCCTTCTGTATTTTCCGGGCCTATATTATAAGATAGATGTGTGGAAACATCGAACAACATATGGTCGATGTCTTCAAACATCGACCTTATAAAAAGACCAAAAAAAAAAAAGGAAAAAAGTACCCTAATGGGTTTAAGCAGGGGGGCAAGCCCCCTGCACCCCCGCTACTTAAATATACCAACTCCGAGACTGCACTACAGTGCAGTAAACGGAAATCTCCCCTTACTGAGATTTCTGTTTACACGCTCTAGATTCTGAGCGTTCGATATTCTCGTGTTGACGATGTCAGATTCGACATTGTTTGCTTTTGGGAATGTAATATAGACCCGTATTTTCCCTTTCTTCCTGAACTTTGACAGTCCCGTATTGTAATGGTTACAGCAGTGATCTAGTAAAGATGTTTAGTTTACTTAATGTAACTGGAATTAATGTCTGTATCTTTTTAATTACCTGGAGCTCTGCTGAACAAGTGCCAAATAGTTTTTCTTTTTTGCCAGATCTTTCACCTTTCAGAGTAAAAGTCTGTACACCCAAAAGGTCTGATAAAGGTGGATTATTATGTCGTAGCAACATACAGTGGAGGTGGATGTGGATGTAGTTACCAAGATCTGTACAAGCCTTATACAGATTATTTCCCTTTCTCTGTAAAGGCAGAATTAAGACAAACTGCACTGTTTTTCTGCAGTTTCTGGACTTTTAGTGACTCCTGAATGTCTTTACTCAATCTTCTGAGTATCTCAGCTGAACTGACTTTTGTCTAGAAAGGCTCTCTCATAATACTAAAACCCAGAAAATTTTCTACAAGTTCTACACGCCACTTTATCCCTAATTCTGAAGCCTTGTAATATCTAAGCGAGATTTGTTTTTGTATCAAATGTTCATAATACTGTTAGCACATTTCATCTTTATCAGTGCTTTGGCCTGAAGATTATTTCACTGAGCTCATTTATATTTTTATTTCATTCAGCTCATTTGTATTCTTCACTGAAACATTCATTTTTATTGAAACTGCACTTATTGAAAATGCATGTAAAATGTGAAATATAAAATGAAGATATAGGCTTACTTTAATTTGTCTGCATTTCTAGGTCTATGCAAAGAGATTACTGAATTTATGTAGGATTCATTCTGGTGAAAATATATTTACGTGAACTCTGTTCTTACAACTCTCCCTGAAATCCCTGAACTGGGATTTGTTTCTGTAATTGTTTTACAAATGTATTCAGGTAATTTGCAAAACATACTGTAATGATCACTACAAGTAATGTAACCAGTTTACCTCCGATCCTGTTTGCCGCATGTTCAACTAAACGTATTCTGCAAGAATGTTCACTATGAGTTCAAATGGAGCTAAATTCAACCCATCCAATGTTGGGAACTATTGATCGGTAGCTTTTGTGTTTTTATGTGATCGGCCTGAGGGTTTAACTTCAGAAAAGTCTCTCATCCTGTGCGCAAACGTGGCAGCCAGAATTTGCATATAAGTAAATCTCTCCGGTTTACATCTTCTACAGGAAACCTCTTTATAGTCTTGCAATTGTTAGTGTAAACCCTTTACAGAGCCACCCATTAGTACAGACCCCGTTGAGAGCACCCATTTATATCACAGCCTTCCATTTTCTCTCCCCACTGTGAAAACGGGATTTAACCTAGCATTATGGATGGTCTGTTACTCACCATTTCTTCTATCAGCCTGGTAGACATGGGTATCCTTGGGCAGTGTAGCAACTGTCTCATGTACAAGAGATCTATCTACACTAAAAATCTGGAATCCTTGCTTTCACTGGCACAGAATAATAACACTGAACAGGTTGTAAGTTGTCAGCTCTCATGTTACACCTCCTTAGCAAACCATGCTATCAAGACATAAACCATCATATGCGGAGGTACTCATCAGAAACCTTTGAACATTTGAAGTAGCTATAATACCTGAACCCCTCTTGGGTAAAATCAAGCCAATATATTTCACCAAAGCTAATTATACCCTACTGAGGGATGGCGTAAATAATTTCCAAGCTCCTGTTCCCATATATAGCAATGACAGCT